>NC_074670.1:85204883-85470239 GCF_029448725.1 Salvelinus fontinalis
ACAGCTAACATTGTAGTTAAACCACCAGGAGGACCAGTGTTCTGGACTACAGCTAACATTGTAGTTAAACCACCAGGAGGACCAGTGTTCTGGTCTACAGCTAACATTGTAGTTAAACCACCAGGAGGACCAATGGGACTACAGCTAACATTGTAGTTAAACCACCAGGAGGACCAGTGTTCTGGACAACAGCTAACATTGTAGTTAAACCACCAGGAGGACCAGTGGGACTACAGCTAACATTGTAGTTAAACCATCAGGAGGACCAGTGTTCTGGACTACAGCTAACATTGTAGTTAAACCACCAGGAGGACCAGTGTTCTGGACTACAGCTAACATTGTAGTTAAACCACCAGGAGGACCAGTGTTCTGGACTACAGCTAACATTGTAGTTAAACCACCAGGAGGACCAGTGGGACTACAGCTAACATTGTAGTTAAACCACCAGGAGGACCAGTGTTCTGGACTACACCTAACATTGTAGTTAAACCACCAGGAGGACCAGTTTTCTGGACTACAGCTAACATTGTTGTTAAACCACCAGGAGGACCAGTGTTCTGGACTACAGCTAACATTGTAGTTAAACCACCAGGAGGACCAGTGTTCTGGACTACAGTTAAGATTGTAATTAAACCACCAGGAGGACCAGTGGGTCTACAGCTAACATTGTAGTTAAACCACCAGGAGGACCAGTATTCTGGACTACAGCTAACATTGTAGTTAAACCACCAGGAGGACCAGTGGGACTACAGCTAACATTGTAGTTAAACCACCAGGAGGACCAGTGTTCTGGACTACAGCTAACATTGTAGTTAAACCACCAGGAGGACCAGTGTTCTGGACTACAGTTAAGATTGTAATTAAACCACCAGGAGGACCAGTGGGTCTACAGCTAACATTGTAGTTAAACCACCAGGAGGACCAGTGTTCTGGACTACAGCTAACATTGTAGTTAAACCACCAGGAGGACCAGTGTTCTGGACTACAGCTAACATTGTAGTTAAACCACCAGGAGGACCAGTGTTCTGGACTACAGCTAACATTGTAGTTAAACCACCAGGAGGACCAGTGTTCTGGACTACAGCTAACATTGTAGTTAAACCACCAGGAGGACCAGTGGGACTACAGCTAACATAGTAGTTAAACCACCAGGAGGACCAGTGTTCTGGACTACAGCTAACATTGTAGTTAAACCACCAGGAGGACCAGTGGGACTACAGCTAACATTGTAGTTAAACCACCAGGAGGACCAGTGGGACTACAGCTAACATTGTAGTTAAACCACCAGGAGGACCAGTGTTCTGGACTACAGCTAACATTGTAGTTAAACCACCAGGAGGACCAGTGTTCTGGACTACAGCTAACATTGTAGTTAAACCACCAGGAGGACCAGTGTTCTAGACTACAGCTAACATTGTAGTTAAACCACCAGGAGGACCAGTGGGACTACAGCTAACATTGTAGTTAAACCACCAGGAGGACCAGTGTTCTGGACTACAGCTAACATTGTAGTTAAACCACCAGGAGGAACAGTGGGTCTACAGCTAACATTGTAGTTAAACCACCAGGAGGACCAGTGTTCTGGACTACAGCTAACATTGTAGTTAAACCACCAGGAGGACCAGTGTTCTGGACTACAGCTAACATTGTAGTTAAACCACCAGGAGGACCAGTGTTCTGGACTACAGCTAACATTATAGTTAAACCACCAGGAGGACCAGTGTTCTGGACTACAGCTAACATTGTAGTTAAACCACCAGGAGGACCAGTGTTCTGGACTACAGCTAACATTGTAGTTAAACCACCAGGAGGACCAGTGTTCTGGACTACAGCCAACATTGTAGTTAAACCACCAGGAAGACAAGTGTTCTGGACTACAGCTAACATTGTAGTTAAACCACCAGGAGGACCAGTGTTCTGGACTACAGCTAACATTGTAGTTAAACCACCAGGAGGACCAGTGGGTCTACAGCTAACATTGTAGTTAAACCACCAGGAGGACCAGTGTTCTGGACTACAGCTAACATTGTAGTTAAACCACCAGGAGGACCAGTGTTCTGGACTACAGCTAACATTGTAGTTAAACCACCAGGAGGACCAGTGTTCTGGACTACAGCTAACATTGTAGTTAAACCACCAGGAGGACCAGTGGGACTACAGCTAACATTGTAGTTAAACCACCAGGAGGACCAGTTTTCTGGACTACAGCTAACATTGTTGTTAAACCACCAGGAGGACCAGTGGGTCTACAGCTAACATTGTAGTTAAACCACCAGGAGGACCAGTGTTCTGGACTACAGCTAACATTGTAGTTAAACCACCAGGAGGACCAGTGTTCTGGACTACAGTTAAGATTGTAGTTAAACCACCAGGAGGACCAGTGGGTCTACAGCTAACATTGTAGTTAAACCACCAGGAGGACCAGTGTTCTGGACTACAGCTAACATTGTAGTTAAACCACCAGGAGGACCAGTGTTCTGGACTACAGCTAACATTGTAGTTAAACCACCAGGAGGACCAGTGGAACTACAGCTAACATAGTAGTTAAACCACCAGGAGGACCAGTGTTCTGGACTACAGCTAACATTGTAGTTAAACCACCAGGAGGAACAGTGTTCTGGACTACAGCTAACATTGTAGTTAAACCACCAGGAGGACCAGTGTTCTGGACTACAGCTAACATTGTAGTTAAACCACCAGGAGGACCAGTGGGACTACAGCTAACATTGTAGTTAAACCACCAGGAGGATCAGTGGGACTACAGCCAACATTGTAGTTAAACCACCAGGAGGACCAGTGTTCTGGACTACAGCTAACATTGTAGTTAAACCAACAGGAGGACCAGTGTTCTGGTCTACAGCTAACATTGTAGTTAAACCACCAGGAGGACCAGTGGGACTACAGCTAACATTGTAGTTAAACCACCAGGAGGACCAGTGGGACTACAGCTAACATTGTAGTTAAACCACCAGGAGAACCAGTTTTCTGGACTACAGCTAACATTGTAGTTAAACCACCAGGAGGACCAGTGTTCTGGTCTACATGATCGTATGAAGGCCAGATTGGGAATTTAGCCAGGACACCAGGGTTAACACCCCTACTCTTATGATAATTGCCATGGGATCTTTAGTGACCACCGAGAGTCAGGACAACCGCTTAACGTCCCATCCGACAGACTGCACCCTACACAGGGCAATGTCCCCAATCACTGCCCTGGGATATGGTTCTTTAGACCAGAGGAAAGAGTACCTCCTACTGGCCCTTCAACACCACTACCAGCAGCATCTGGTCTCCCATCTAGAAACTGGCCCTCCAACACCACTACCAGCAGCATCTGGTCTCCCATCTAGAAACTGTCGTGGAAATATATAGTCAATCAGATTTCTCAAATACTGGAGCCTGTGAGTTCAAATATACTAAAGTATATTAAATATATACTAAATATATACTAAATTATATATAAATTAGATTAAATTATATTATATTATTATACTAATTATACTAAATATACTTTAATTACAGCTCAATAAAAGTCGAGCTGGACCATGAATACAACTCACTTCCCAGTCTTGGCACGTACTTCTTATACATTGTTTCCTCCTTACGTCCCACCAATAGTAACTCCTCTTAATCCCCTCTGGCATTTAGCCCCCGTTATCTTATTGCCTTGCACTCATTTTAGTTTGGTTTCATATTAGGGCATGGAAACTGTAGAGCCACACCAATAGTTCAAACAGACAGACATGTACTCGCCTTCAGACAGCTTCATGCATGTAGGGCCATAGCAACAGTACATGTTAGGCCTTAGCAACAGTACATATTAGGCCATAGCACAGTTCCAGGAATACCCAGTCGTGTCCAACCCCCAGACAGGTGCATGTCCAACGGTGTCTAATGACCCAGAGGACATATACAGTGCACCCATCTTACTAGCTCTTATGAATTAATACCTCTGGTCTGACCAGGACCAAGCCAGCAGTGGGATGTAGGGTGGTAGGCTGCTGGGGTGCAGAACTGAATATCTGAAACACTTCTCTGACCTGCTGGATATTTGCATAACTTCCCTTGGAAAGCTTTTTGGCAGAAACTTCAGTCACGAGACGTCATGTTCATACACATATTAGACACGCACGGACGCACACACACACACACACACACACACACACACACACACACACACACACACACACACACACACACACACACACACACACACACACACACACACACACACACACACACACACACACACACACACACACTACTAACAGGATGTAGCTACTAACAGGATGTAGCTACTAACAGGATGTAGCTACTAACAGGATGTAGCTACTAACAGGATGTAGCTAATAAAAGGATGTAGCTACTAACAGGATTTAGCTACTAACAGGATGTAACTACTAACAGGATGTTGCTACTAACAGGATTTAGCTACTAACAGGATGTAGCTACTAACAGGATGTTGCTACTAACAGGATGTAGCTACTAACAGGATGTCTGTCAGGTGTTTAACATAGCTACTAACAGGATGTAGCTACTAACAGGATGTAGCTACTAACAGGATGTAGCTACTAACAGGATGTAGCTACTAACAGGATGTAGCTACTAACAGGATGTAACTACTAACAGGATGTAGCTACTAACAGGATGTTGCTACTAACAGGATGTAGCTACTAACAGGATGTCTGTCAGGTGTTTAACATAGCTGCTAACAGGATGTAGCTACTAACAGGATGTAGCTACTAACAGGATGTAGATACTAACAGGATGTAGATACTAACAGGATGTAGCTACTAACAGGATGTAGACACTAACAGGATGTAGATACTAACAGAATGTAGATACTAACAGGATGTAGCTACTAACAGGATGTAGATACTAACAGGATGTAGCTACTAACAGGATGTAGATACTAACAGGATGTAGCTACTAACAGGATGTAGATACTAACAGGATGTAGCTACTAACAGCATGTAGCTACTAACAGGATGTCTGTCAGGTGTTTAACATAGCTACTAACAGGATGTAGCTACTAACAGGATGTAGCTACTAACAGGATGTAGCTACTAACAGGATGTAGCTGCTAACAGGATGTAGCTACTAACAGGATGTAGCTACTAACAGGATGTAGCTGCTAACAGGATGTAGCTACTAACAGGATGTAGCTACTAACAGGATGTAGCTACTAACAGGATGTTGCTACTAACAGGATGTAGCTACTAACAGGATGTCTGTCAGGTGTTTAACATAGCTACTAATAGGATGTAGCAACTAACAGGATGTAGCTACTAACAGGATGTAGCTACTAACAGGATGTAGCTACTAACAGGATGTAGCTACTAACAGGATGTAGATACTAACAGGATGTAGCTACTAACAGGATGTAGCTACTAACAGGATGTCTGTCAGGTGTTTAACATAGCTGCTAACAGGATGTAGCTACTAACAGGATGTAGCTACTAAAGGGATGTAGCTACTAACAGGATTTAGCTACTAACAGGATGTAGCTACTAACAGGATGTAGCTACTAACAGGATACAGATACTAACAGGATGTAGCTACTAACAGGATGTAGCTACTAACAGGATGTAGCTACTAACAGGATGTAGCTGCTAAAAGGATGTAGCTACTAACAGGATGTAGCTACTAACAGGATGTAGCTGCTAACAGGATGTAGCTACTAACAGGATGTAGCTACTAACAGGATGTAGCTACTAACAGGATGTTGCTACTAACAGGATGTAGCTACTAACAGGATGTCTGTCAGGTGTTTAACATAGCTACTAATAGGATATAGCAACTAACAGGATTTAGCTACTAACAGGATGTAGCTACTAACAGGATGTTGCTACTAACAGGATGTAGCTACTAACAGGATGTCTGTCAGGTGTTTAACATAGCTACTAACAGGATGTAGCTACTAACAGGATGTAGCTACTAACAGGATGTAGCTACTAACAGGATGTCTGTCAGGTGTTTAACATAGCTACTAACAGGATGTAACTACTAACAGGATGTAGCTACTAACAGGATGTTGCTACTAACAGGATTTAGCTACTAACAGGATGTAGCTACTAACAGGATGTTGCTACTAACAGGATGTAGCTACTAACAGGATGTCTGTCAGGTGTTTAACATAGCTACTAACAGGATGTAACTACTAACAGGATGTAGCTACTAACAGGATGTTGCTACTAACAGGATGTAGCTACTAACAGGATGTCTGTCAGGTGTTTAACATAGCTACTAACAGGATGTAGCTACTAACAGGATGTAGCTACTAACAGGATGTAGCTACTAACAGGATGTAGCTACTAACAGGATGTAGCTACTAACAGGATGTAACTACTAACAGGATGTAGCTACTAACAGGATGTTGCTACTAACAGGATGTAGCTACTAACAGGATGTCTGTCAGGTGTTTAACATAGCTGCTAACAGGATGTAGCTACTAACAGGATGTAGCTACTAACAGGATGTAGATACTAACAGGATGTAGATACTAACAGGATGTAGCTACTAACAGGATGTAGATACTAACAGAATGTAGATACTAACAGGATGTAGCTACTAACAGGATGTAGATACTAACAGGATGTAGCTACTAACAGGATGTAGATACTAACAGGATGTAGCTACTAACAGGATGTAGATACTAACAGGATGTAGCTACTAACAGCATGTAGCTACTAACAGGATGTCTGTCAGGTGTTTAACATAGCTACTAACAGGATGTAGCTACTAACAGGATGTAGCTACTAACAGGGTGTAGATACTAACAGGATGTAGCTACAAACAGGATGTAGCTACTAACAGGATGTAGCTGCTAACAGGATGTAGCTACTAACAGGATGTAGCTACTAACAGGATGTAGCTGCTAACAGGATGTAGCTACTAACAGGATGTAGCTACTAACAGGATGTAGCTACTAACAGGATGTTGCTACTAACAGGATGTAGCTACTAACAGGATGTCTGTCAGGTGTTTAACATAGCTACTAATAGGATGTAGCAACTAACAGGATGTAACTACTAACAGGATGTAGATACTAACAGGATGTAGCTACTAACAGGATGTAGCTACTAACAGGATGTCTGTCAGGTGTTTAACATAGCTACTAACAGGATGTAGCTACTAACAGGATGTAGCTACTAACAGGATGTAGATACTAACAGGATGTAGCTACTAACAGGATGTAGCTACTAACAGGATGTCTGTCAGGTGTTTAACATAGCTGCTAACAGGATGTAGCTACTAACAGGATGTAGCTACTAAAGGGATGTAGCTACTAACAGGATTTAGCTACTAACAGGATGAAGCTACTAACAGGATGTAGCTACTAACAGGATGTAGCTACTAACAGGATGTAGCTGCTAAAAGGATGTAGCTACTAACAGGATGTAGCTACTAACAGGATGTAGCTGCTAACAGGATGTAGCTACTAACAGGATGTAGCTACTAACAGGATGTAGCTACTAACAGGATGTTGCTACTAACAGGATGTAGCTACTAACAGGATGTCTGTCAGGTGTTTAACATAGCTACTAATAGGATGTAGCAACTAACAGGATGTAGCTACTAACAGGATGTAGATACTAACAGGATGTAGCTACTAACAGGATGTAGCTACTAACAGGATGTCTGTCAGGTGTTTAACATAGCTACTAACAGGATGTAGCTACTAACAGGATGTAGCTACTAACAGGATGTAGATACTAACAGGATGTAGCTACTAACAGGATGTAGCTACTAACAGGATGTCTGTCAGGTGTTTAACATAGCTGCTAACAGGATGTAGCTACTAACAGGATGTAGCTACTAAAGGGATGTAGCTACTAACAGGATTTAGCTACTAACAGGATGTAGCTACTAACAGGATGTAGCTACTAACAGGATGCAGATACTAACAGGATGTAGCTACTAACAGGATGTAGCTGCTAACAGGTTGTAGCTACTAACAGGATGTAGCTACTAACTGGATGTAGCTACTAACAGCATGTAGCTACTAACAGGATGTCTGTCAGGTGTTTAACATAGCTGCTAACAGGATGTAGCTACTAACAGGTTGTAGCTACTAAAGGGATGTAGCTACTAACAGGATTTAGCTACTAACAGGATGTAGCTACTAACAGGATGTAGATACTAACAGGATGTAGCTACTAACAGGATGTAGATACTAACATGATGTAGCTACTAACAGGATGTAGCTACTAACAGGATGTAGATACTAACAGGATGTAGCTACTAACAGGATGTAGATACTAACAGGATGTAGCTACTAACAGGATGTAGCTACTAACAGGATGTAGCTACAAGCAGGATGTAGCTACTAACAGGATGTAGGTACTAACAGGATGTAGCTACTAACAGGATGTAGATACTAACAGGATGTAGCTACTAACAGGATGTAGATACTAACAGGATGTAGCTACTAACAGGATGTAGATACTAACAGGATGTAGCTACTAACAGGATGTAGCTACTAACAGGATGTAGATACTAACAGGATGTAGCTACTAACAGGATGTAGATACTAGCAGGATGTAGCTACTAACAGGATGTAGCTACTAACAGGATGTCTTTCAGGTGTTTAACATAGCTACTAACAGGATGTAGCTACTAACAGGATGTAGCTACTAACAGGATGTAGCTACTGACAGGATGTTGCGACTAACAGGATGTAGCTACTAACAGGATGTCTGTCAGGTGTTTAACATAGCTACTAACAGGATGTAGCAACTAACAGGATGTAGCTACTAACAGGATGTAGATACTAACAGGATGTATCTACTAACAGGATGTAGCTACTAACAGGATGTCTGTCAGGTGTTTAACATAGCTACTAACAGGATGTAGCTACTAACAGGATGTAGCTACTAACAGGATGTAGATACTAACAGGATATAGCTACTAACAGGATGTAGCTACTAACAGGATGTCTGTCAGGTGTTTAACATAGCTGCTAACAGGATGTAGCTACTAACAGGATGTAGCTACTAAAAGGATGTAGCTACTAACAGGATTTAGCTACTAACAGGATGTAGCTACTAACAGGATGTAGCTACTAACAGGATGTAGCTACTAACAGGATGTCTGTCAGGTGTTTAACATAGCTGCTAACAGGATGTAGCTACTAACAGGATGTAGCTACTAAAAGGATGTAGCTACTAACAGGATTTAGCTACAAGCAGGATGTAGCTACTAACAGGATGTCTGTCAGGTGTTTAACATAGCTACTAACAGGATGTAGCTACTAACAGGATGTAGCTACTAACAGGATGTAGCTACTAACAGGATGTAGCTACTAACAGGATGTAGCTACTAACAGGATGCAGCTACTAACAGGATGTCTGTCAGGTGTTTAACATAGCTACTAACAGGATGCAGCTACTAACAGGATGTAGCTACTAACAGGATGTAGCTACTAACAGGATGTAGCTACTAACAGGATGTCTGTCAGGTGTTTAACATAGCTACTAACAGGATGTAGCTACTAAGAGGATGTAGCTACTAACAGGATGTAGCTACTAACAGGATGTTTTTATTTATTTATTTATTTTACCGTTATTTTACCAGGTAAGTTGACTGAGAACACGTTCTCATTTGCAGCAACGACCTGGGGAATAGTTACAGGGGAGAGGAGGGGGATGAATGAGCCAATTGTAAACTAACAGGATGTAGCTACTAACAGGATGTAGCTACTAACAGGATGTAGCTAATAACAGGATGTCTGTCAGGTGTTTAACATAGCTACTAACAGGATGTAGCTACTAACAGGATGTAGCTACTAACAGGATGTAGCTACTAACAGGATGTAGCTACTAACAGGATGTAGCTACTAACAGGATGTCTGTCAGGTGTTTAACATAGCTACTAACAGGATGTAGCTACTAACAGGATGTAGCTACTAACAGGATGTCTGTCAGGTGTTTAACATAGCTACTAACAGGATGTAGCTACTAACAGGATTTAGCTACTAACAGGATGTAGCTACTAACAGGATGTAGCTACTAACAGGATGTAGCTACTAACAGGATGTAGATACTAACAGGATGTAGCTACTAACAGGATGTAGCTAATAACAGGATGTCTGTCAGGTGTTTAACATAGCTACTAACAGGATGTAGCTACTAACAGGATGTAGCTACTAACAGGATGTCTGTCAGGTGTTTAACATAGCTACTAACAGGATGTAGCTAATAACAGGATGTAGCTACTAACAGGATGTAGCTACTAACAGGATGTAGCTACTAACAGGATGTAGCTACTAAAAGGATGTAGCTACTAACAGGATGTAGCTACTAACAGGATGTCTGTCAGGTGTTTAACATAGCTACTAACAGGATGTCTGTCAGGTGTTTAACATAGCTACTAACAGGATGTAGCTACTAACAGGATGTAGCTACTAACAGGATGTAGATACTAACAGGATGTAGCTACTAACAGGATGTAGCTACTAACAGGATGTCTGTCAGGTGTTTAACATAGCTACTAACAGGATGTAGCTACTAACAGGATGTAGCTACTAACAGGATGTAGCTACTAACAGGATGTAGCTACTAAAAGGATGTAGCTAATAACAGGATGTAGCTACTAACAGGATGTAGCTACTAACAGGATGTAGCTACTAACAGGATGTCTGTCAGGTGTTTAACATAGCTACTAACAGGATGTAGCTACTAACAGGATGTAGCTACTAAAAGGATGTAGCTACTAACAGGATGTAGCTAATAACAGGATGTCTGTCAGGTGTTTAACATAGCTACTAACAGGATGTAGCTACTAACAGGATGTAGCTACTAACAGGATGTAGCTACTAACAGGATGTAGCTAATAACAGGATGTAGCTACTAACAGGATGTAGCTACTAACAGGATGTAGCTACTAACAGGATGTAGCTACTAACAGGATGTAGCTACTAACAGGATGTCTGTCAGGTGTTTAACATAGCTACTAACAGGATGTAGCTACTAACAGGATGTAGCTACTAACAGGATGTAGCTAATAACAGGATGTCTGTCAGGTGTTTAACATAGCTACTAACAGGATGTAGCTACTAACAGGATGTAGCTACTAACAGGATGTAGCTACTAACAGGATGTAGCTACTAACAGGATGTAGCTACTAACAGGATGTAGCTACTAACAGGATGTCTGTCAGGTGTTTAACATAGCTACTAACAGGATGTAGCTACTAACAGGATGTAGCTACTAAAAGGATGTAGCTACTAACAGGATGTAGCTAATAACAGGATGTCTGTCAGGTGTTTAACATAGCTACTAACAGGATGTAGCTACTAACAGGATGTAGCTACTAACAGGATGTAGCTACTAACAGGATGTAGCTACTAACAGGATGTAGCTAATAACAGGATGTCTGTCAGGTGTTTAACATAGCTACTAACAGGATGTAGCTACTAACAGGATGTAGCTACTAACAGGATGTCTGTCAGGTGTTTAACATAGCTACTAACAGGATGTAGCTACTAACAGGATGTAGCTAATAACAGGATGTCTGTCAGGTGTTTAACATAGCTACTAACAGGATGTAGCTACTAACAGGATGTAGCTAATAACAGGATGTCTGTCAGGTGTTTAACATAGCTACTAACAGGATGTAGCTACTAACAGGATGTAGCTACTAACAGGATGTCTGTCAGGTGTTTAACATAGCTACTAACAGGATGTAGCTAATAACAGGATGTCTGTCAGGTGTTTAACATAGCTACTAACAGGATGTAGCTACTAACAGGATGTAGCTACTAACAGGATGTAGCTACTAACAGGATGTAGCTACTAACAGGATGTAGCTACTAACAGGATGTAGCTAATAACAGGATGTAGCTACTAACAGGATGTAGCTACTAACAGGATGTAGCTACTAACAGGATGTAGCTACTAACAGGATGTAGCTAATAACAGGATGTCTGTCAGGTGTTTAACATAGCTACTAACAGGATGTAGCTACTAACAGGATGTAGCTACTAACAGGATGTAGTTACTAACAGGATGTAGTTACTAACAGGATGTAGCTACTAACAGGATGTAGCTACTAACAGGATGTAGCTACTAACAGGATGTAGCTACTAACAGGATGTAGCTAATAACAGGATGTAGCTACTAACAGGATGTAGCTACTAACAGGATGTAGCTACTAACAGGATGTAGCTACTAACAGGAAGTAGCTACTAACAGGATGTAGCTAATAACAGGATGTCTGTCAGGTGTTTAACATAGCTACTAACAGGATGTAGCTACTAACAGGATGTAGCTACTAACAGGATGTAGCTACTAACAGGATGTCTGTCAGGTGTTTAACATAGCTACTAACAGGATGTAGCTACTAACAGGATGTAGCTACTAACAGGATGTAGCTACTAACAGGATGTAGCTACTAACAGGATGTAGCTAATAACAGGATGTCTGTCAGGTGTTTAACATAGCTACTAACAGGATGTAGCTACTAACAGGATGTAGCTACTAACAGGATGTAGCTACTAACAGGATGTAGCTACTAACAGGATGTAGCTACTAACAGGATGTAGCTACTAACAGGATGTAGCTAATAACAGGATGTCTGTCAGGTGTTTAACATAGCTACTAACAGGATGTAGCTACTAACAGGATGTAGCTACTAACAGGAAGTAGCTACTAACAGGATGTAGCTAATAACAGGATGTCTGTCAGGTGTTTAACATAGCTACTAACAGGATGTAGCTACTAACAGGATGTAGCTACTAACAGGATGTAGCTACTAACAGGATGTCTGTCAGGTGTTTAACATAGCTACTAACAGGATGTAGCTACTAACAGGATGTAGCTACTAACAGGATGTAGCCACTAACAGGATGTAGCTACTAACAGGATGTAGCTACTAACAGGATGTCTGTCAGGTGTTTAACTACTAACAGGATGTAGCTACTAGCAGGATGTTTTTCGGCTGGTACTGACAGAAAAAAAAAAAATCATGACCAGAAAAAATAAAAATCATGACCAAATACCTGGTACTGTCAGAACAGTGCTGACCCAATACCTGGTACTGTCAGAACAGTCCTGAAACAACTGTTATTCTCTGCAGCAGGGGGGGTTAGGGTGTTCTGTGGTATTCTCTGCAGTAGGGGGGGTTAGGGTGTTCTGTGGTAATCTCTGCAGCAGGGTGTTCTGTGGTATTCTCTGCAGCAGGGGGGGTTAGGGTGTTCTGTGGTATTCTCTGCAGCAGGGGGGTTAGGGTGTTCTGTGGTATTCTCTATAGCAGGGGGGGTTAGGGTGTTCTGTGGTATTCTCTGCAGCAGGGGGGGTTAGGGTGTTCTGTGGTATTCTCTGCAGCAGGGGGGGTTAGGGTGTTCTGTGGTATTCTCTGCAGCAGGGGGGGTTAGGGTGTTCTGTGGTATTCTCTGCAGCAGGGGGGGTTAGGGTGTTCTGTGGTATTCTCTGCAGCAGGGATGGTTAGGGTGTTCTGTGGTATTCTCTGCAGCAGGGAGGGTTAGGGTGTTCTGTGGTATTCTCTGCAGCAGGGGGGGTTAGGGTGATCTGTGGTATTCTCAGCAGCAGGGGGGGTTAGGGTGTTCTGTGGTATTCTCTGCAGCAGGGAGGGTTAGGGTGTTCTGTGGTATTCTCTGCAGCAGGGAGGGTTAGGGTGTTCTGTGGTATTCTCTGCAGCAGGGGGGGTTAGGGTGTTCTATGGTATTCTCTGCAGCAGGGGGGGTTAGGGTGTTCTGTGGTATTCTCTGCAGTAGGGGGGGTTAGGGTGTTCTGTGGTATTCTCTGCGGCAGGGGGGGTTAGGGTGTTCTGTGGTATTCTCTATAACAGGGAGGGTTAGGGTGTTCTGTGGTATTCTCTATAGCAGGGGGGGTTAGGGTGTTCTGTGGTATTCTCTATAACAGGGGGGGTTAGGGTGTTCTGTGGTATTCTCTATAGCAGGGAGGGTTAGGGTGTTCTGTGGTATTCTCTGCAGCAGGGGGGGTTAGGGTGTTCTGTGGTATTCTCTGCAGCAGGGGGGGTTAGGGTGTTCTGTGGTATTCTCTATAACAGGGAGGGTTAGGGTGTTCTGTGGTATTCTCTATAGCAGGGGGGGTTAGGGTGTTCTGTGGTATTCTCTATAGCAGGGGGGGTTAGGGTGTTCTGTGGTATTCTCTGCAGCAGGGGGGGTTAGGGTGTTCTGTGGTATTCTCTATAGCAGGGGGGGTTAGGGTGTTCTGTGGTATTCTCTGCAGCAGGGGGGGTTAGGGTGTTCTGTGGTATTCTCTGCAGCAGGCTGGGTTAGGGTGTTCTGTGGTATTCTCTATAGCAGGGGGGTTAGGGTGTTCTGTGGTATTCTCTGCAGTAGGGGGGGTTAGGGTGTTCTGTGGTATTCTCTGCAGCAGGGGGGGTTAGGGTGTTCTGTGGTATTCTCTATAACAGGGAGGGTTAGGGTGTTCTGTGGTATTCTCTATAGCAGGGGGGGTTAGGGTGTTCTGTGGTATTCTCTATAACAGGGGGGGTTAGGGTGTTCTGTGGTATTCTCTATAGCAGGGAGGGTTAGGGTGTTCTGTGGTATTCTCTGCAGCAGGGGGGGTTAGGGTGTTCTGTGGTATTCTCTGCAGCAGGGGGGGTTAGGGTGTTCTGTGGTATTCTCTGCAGCAGGGGGGGTTAGGGTGTTCTGTGGTATTCTCTATAGCAGGGAGGGTTAGGGTGTTCTGTGGTATTCTCTGCAGCAGGGGGGGTTAGGGTGTTCTGTGGTATTCTCTGCAGCAGGGGGGGTTAGGGTGTTCTGTGGTATTCTCTGCAGCAGGGGGGGTTAGGGTGTTCTGTGGTATTCTCTGCAGCAGGGGGGGTTAGGGTGTTCTGTGGTATTCTCTGCAGCAGGGGGGGTTAGGGTGTTCTGTGGTATTCTCTGCAGCAGGGGGGGTTAGGGTGTTCTGTGGTATTCTCTGCAGCAGGGGGGGTTAGGGTGTTCTGTGGTATTCTCTGCAGCAGGGGGGGTTAGGGTGTTCTGTGGTATTCTCTGCAGCAGGGAGGGTTAGGGTGTTCTGTGGTATTCTCTGCAGCAGGGAGGGTTAGGGTGTTCTGTGGTATTCTCTATAGCAGGGAGGGTTAGGGTGTTCTGTGGTATTCTCTATAGCAGGGGGGGTTAGGGTGTTCTGTGGTATTCTCTGCAGCAGGGGGGGTTAGGGTGTTCTGTGGTATTCTCTGCAGCAGGGGGGGTTAGGGTGTTCTGTGGTATTCTCTATAACAGGGAGGGTTAGGGTGTTATGTGGTATTCTCTATTACAGGGGGGGTTAGGGTGTTATGTGGTATTCTCTATAACAGGGAGGGTTAGGGTGTTATGTGGTATTCTCTATAACAGGGGGGGTTAGGGTGTTATGTGGTATTCTCTATAGCAGGGAGGGTTAGGGTGTTCTGTGGTATTCTCTATAGCAGGGAGGGTTAGGGTGTTCTGTGGTATTCTCTGCAGCAGGGGGGGTTAGGGTGTTCTGTGGTATTCTCTGCAGCAGGGGGGGTTAGGGTGTTCTGTGGTATTCTCTGCAGCAGGGGGGGTTAGGGTGTTCTGTGGTATTCTCTATAGCAGGGAGGGTTAGGGTGTTCTGTGGTATTCTCTATAGCAGGGAGGGTTAGGGTGTTCTGTGGTATTCTCTGCAGCAGGGGGGGTTAGGGTGTTCTGTGGTATTCTCTATAGCAGGGGGGGTTAGGGTGTTCTGTGGTATTCTCTATAGCAGGGGGGGTTAGGGTGTTCTGTGGTATTCTCTGCAGCATGGGGGGTTAGGGTGTTCTGTGGTATTCTCTGCAGCAGGGGGGGTTAGGGTGTTCTGTGGTATTCTCTGCAGCAGGGGGGGTTAGGGTGTTCTGTGGTATTCTCTGCAGTAGGGGGGGTTAGGGTGTTCTGTGGTATTCTCTGCAGTAGGGGGGGTTAGGGTGTTCTGTGGTATTCTCTATAACAGGGAGGGGAAGTTGAAGCCAATTTACGCTTGATCCCGGAGCGTAGGTTCAGTGGCTGCGTGTGGATTGTGAACCCCCGAAGGCCCCGGGGTCATGCTGAGGCTAAATCAAGCTTCGTACCACATCGCCGAGTGCCTCTACAATGTTGTAACAATGCGGAGGGCTCTGTTGGTGTTCTGCTGAAACTCTTCTCCAGAGAACCGACGGAACATCAACAGAAAATTATCAGATTAGTATCTGCTTCATAAACAGCAAAGCTTTACGACAAACAAAGCTTAGATAACACACGTTTTGTAGGTTGCCATCAAAGCAAACCTAAAACTACTCTGTATTACTGTAGTACTGGAAGTTTTGCTGGTTCTGCCCTAGTATGGGGATTCTTGTCATTGTTGTTGAACACTCCTCCAACGTTCTTTTCTTTCATACAGAGGCGTACCTGAATTCTGTAGAAAAGGGTTTTCTTTCATGTAGTGCAGAGGCGTACCTGAATTCTGTAGAAAAGTGTTTTCTTCCCTTCTCATACTATCTGTCTGTCTTCCTCTTTTTATACTGTCTGTCTTCCTCTCTTTTTATACTGTCTGTCTGTCTTCCTCTCTTTTTATACCTGTCTGTCTGTCTTCCTCTCTTTTTATACCTGTCTGTCTTCCTCTCTTTTTATACCTGTCTGTCTGTCTTCCTCTCTTTTTATACCTGTCTGTCTGTCTTCCTCTCTTTTTATACCTGTCTGTCTTCCTCTCTTTTTATACCTGTCTGTCTTCCTCTCTTTTTATACCTGTCTGTCTTCCTCTCTTTTTATACTGTCTGTCTTCCTCTCTTTTTATACTGTCTGTCTGTCTTCCTCTCTTTTTATACCTGTCTGTCTGTCTTCCTCTCTTTTTATACCTGTCTGTCTGTCTGTCTTCCTCTCTTTTTATACCTGTCTGTCTGTCTTCCTCTCTTTTTATACTGTCTGTCTGTCTTCCTCTATTTTTATACCTGTCTGTCTGTCTTCCTCTCTTTTTATACTGTCTGTCTTCCTCTCTTTTTATACTGTCTGTCTTCCTCTCTTTTTATACTGTCTGTCTGTCTTCCTCTCTTTTTATACCTGTCTGTCTGTCTTCCTCTCTTTTTATACTGTCTGTCTTCCTCTCTTTTTATACTGTCTGTCTGTCTTCCTCTCTTTTTATACCTGTCTGTCTGTCTTCCTCTCTTTTTATACTGTCTGTCTGTCTTCCTCTCTTTTTATACCTGTCTGTCTGTCTGTCTTCCTCTCTTTTTATACTGTCTGTCTGTCTTCCTCTCTTTTTATACCTGTCTGTCTGTCTTCCTCTCTTTTTATACTGTCTGTCTGTCTTCCTCTCCTTTTATACATGTCTGTCTGTCTTCCTCTCTTTTTATACCTGTCTGTCTGTCTTCCTCTCTTTTTATACTGTCTGTCTTTCTTCCTCTCTTTTTATACATGTCTGTCTGTCTTCCTCTCTTTTTATACCTGTCTGTCTGTCTTCCTCTCTTTTTATACTGTCTGTCTGTGTGTTCCAGACATGCATCTAGGGGAGTTCGACAACGTGACTCTGATGGACAACACAACCAACTGTCTGTCTATCGATGACTTCCGTAACCAGGTAACCATATCTGTCTGTCTGCCTGCCTGTCTGCTTCCCCGCTCCCCTGTCTGTCCATACGTCACGCAAAGGGCAGATGCCCACTCATTGATATACTTCTATGCTATGGGAAAGTTGTGCAATGAGAGAGATTGATTGGTTAGTGGTATGTAACCGAAGCAGTGTGTTCAGGCAGTAATTTACAGTGGTAACAGAGTAATCGGGATCCACGTTGTTGTGAACAGGCATGGGCCGATATAAGGGACTGTACAGTATTTAGAATGACTGTATGTCGCCAAATTACACACAGTATATTATTTAACACATTTTCACATGAAAATGTACCTAGATGAATCATTAAAACTTTTGAACAAGTCAATTGAACATCTATTCCACATTGGTTCAACATCTATTCCACATCTATTCCACATCTATTTCAAATCTATTCAACATCAATTCAACATCTATTCCACATCTATACCACATTGGTTCAACATCTATTCTACATCTATTCCACATCTATTCCAAATCTATTCAACATCAATTCAACATCTATTCAACATCTATTCCACATTGGTTCAACATCTATTCTACATCTATTCCACATCTATACCACATTGGTTCAACATCTATTCAACATTTATTCCACATCTATTCAACATCTATACCACATTGGTTCAACATCTATTCAACATCTATTCCACATCTATTCAACATCTATTCCACATTGGTTCAACATCTATTCAACGTCTATTCCACATATATTCCAAATCTATTCAACATCTATTCAACATATATTCCACATATACCACATTGGTTCAACATCTATTCCACATCTATTCCACATCTATTCAACATCTATTCAACATTTATGCCACATTGGTTCAACATCTATTCCACATCTATTCAACATCTATTCAACATCTGTTCCACATCTATTCCACATCTATTCCACATTGGTTCAACATCTATTCAACATCTATTCAACATCTATTCAACATCTATTCCACATCTATTCAACATCTATTCAAAATCTATTCCACATTGGTTCAACATCTTTTCCACATTGGTTCAACATCTATTCCACATCTATTCAACATCTATTCCACATCTATTCAACATCTATTCCACATCTATTCCACATTGGTTCAACATCTATTCAACATATATTCCACATATATTCCACATTGGTTCAACATCCATTCCACATCTATTCCACATATATTCCACATATATTCTACATCTATTCAATATAAATTCCACATCTATTCCACATATATTCAACATCTATTCAAAATATATTCCACATTGGTTCAACATCTATTCAACATCTATTCAACATCTATTCAACATCTATACCACATTGGTTCAACATCTATTCCACATCTATTCCACATCTATTCCACATCTATTCCACATATATTCAACATATATTCCACATCTATACCACATTGGTTCAACATCTATTCAACATCTATTCAACATCTATTCAACATCTATTCAACGTCTATTCAACGTCTATTTCACATATATTCCAAATCTATTCAACATCTATTCAACATCTATTCCACATCTATACCACATTGGTTCAACATTGGTTCAACATCTATTCCACATCTATTCCACATATATTCAACATCTATTCCACATCTATACCACATTGGTTCAACATCTATTCAACATCTATTCAACATCTATTCAACATCTATTCCACATCTATACCACATTGGTTCAACATCTATTCAACGTCTATTTCACATATATTGCAAATCTATTCAACATCTATTCAACATATATTCCACATCTATACCACATTGGTTCAACATCTATTCCACATCTATTCCACATCGGTGTAATCCAAGATGGTGTAGCAGTCAGATGTCCTTTGTCCTCGTCCTGTCCCGTGTATATATATTTTATATATTTTTCTTCGCATTTCTTTTTATATATATTTTTTTCTTCTTAAAAACTCAACTTCAGAACATTCTCCTGCAACCCACCTCACCAAATGTGGTGCGGATCTGTTTTTTTTCCCTCAAAGGTATTATTCACCTCGTATCCGAAATCAACAACAGAAGCTAGCCAGAAGTTAGCCAGCTCACAAGCTAACGTTAGTAGTTCAGCTAACCACAGCTAGCGCTCATCAGCTATCCTTTAGCTCGGAAAACTATTGCCAGTTTTGTACAACGCGACTCAGACCAGAGCATACCAGACCTATTTTCTCTCCATATCCCCGGATTTTTACCGCAAGCTCTGGACATTTACACCTGGATCTTGCAGCTAACCAGCTGCTATCCGAGTGACTATTGGCTAACATCAATTCCGGAGCAAACACCAATTATCCCGGAGCTAGCCAGCTGAAGAGTTCCATCAGCCACTCCTGGGCTACAATCAACTGTCCGGACCCGTTTACTGCCGATGCGGAGCCCCACCGGGCCTTCACGACTGGGATACTGACGTTATCTGCCCGAGGGAGTTATTAAACTGGCCCCTCCATCGCGACGTAACCTGAACGCCCATATGCTAACTGCGGCACGCTAATCGTTAGCTGTCTTGAGCATATCGGCTGCTATCTGAACAGACAACCTCTCTTTCGCCATCGCCATCCGGCTTGGATTCTCTGTCGACACGACCACGTCTGGTCTGCAGACGAATAGCCCATCTGCTGTGCCCTCAACCGGCCTCCGTCTGAGCAGACCCCCTCCGTCTGAGCAGACCTCCCCCCGGGCTACTAACTTTAAACGCCGCGTGCTAGCTTAGTGGAGGCCTCACTGCTCCATCTACGGCTGCCCCCTGGACACTATGATCACTTGGCTACATAGCTGATGCCTGCTTGACTGTCCATTAATTCACGGTACTCCATTCCGTTTATTTGTGTTTTATCTGTCGGCTCTGTGCTTTAACTCAGGATCTGTGTGCAGTTAATCCGACCCTCTCTGCCTAGCCGTCGCCATTTTTACCTACTGTTGCTGTGTTAGCTGACTAGCTGCTGTTATATCACCTGTTGTTTTAGCTAGCTCTCCCAATCAAGACCTGCAATCACTTTACGCCTTACTGCATGTCTCCCTCAAATATCAATATGCCTTGCATACTGTTGTTCAGGCTAGTTATCATTGTTTTGGTTTGCAATGGACCCCGTAGTTCCACTCTCCGTACCTCTGATACCTCCTTTGTCCCACCCCCCACACATGCGGTGACCTCACCCATTGAGACCAGCATGTCCAGAGATACAACCTCTCTTATCATCACCCAGTGCCTGGGCTTACCTCCGCTGTACCCGCACCCCACCATACCCTGGTCTGCACATTATGCCCTGAATCTATTCTACCACGCACATAAATCTGCTCCTTTTATTCCTTGTCCCCAACGCTCTAGGCGACCAGTTTTGATAGCCTTTAGCCGCACCCTCATCCTGCTACTCCTCTGTTCCTCGGGTGATGTGGAGGTAAACCCAGGCCCTGCATGTCCCCAGTCACCCTCATTTGTTGACTTCTGTGATCGAAAAAGCCTTGGCCTCATGCATGTCAACATCAGAAGCCTCCTCCCTAAGTTTGCCTTACTCACCGCTTTAGCACACTCTGCCAACCCTGATGTCCTCGCCGTGTCCGAATCCTGGCTTAGGAAGGCCACCAAAAATTCTGAGATTTCCATACCCAACTATAACACTTTCTGTCAAGATAGAACTGCCAAAGGGGGAGGAGTTGCAATCTACTGCAGAGATAGCCTGCAAAGTTCTGTCATACTTTCCAGGTCTATGCCCAAACAGTTCGAACTTCTAATTTTAAAAATTAATCTCTCCAGAAATAAGTCTCTCACTGTTGCCGCCTGCTACCGACCCCCCTCAGCTCCCAGCTGTGCCCTGGACACCATCTGTGAATTGATCGCTCCCCATCTAGCTTCAGAGTTTGTTCTGTTAGGTGACCTAAACTGGGATATGCTTAACACCCCGGCAGTCCTACAATCTAAGCTTGATGCCCTCAATCTCACACAAATCATCAAGGAACCCACCAGGTACAACCCTAAATCCGTAAACATGGGCACCCTAATAGACATTATCCTGACCAACTTGCCCTCCAAATACACCTCTGCTGTCTTCAATCAAGATCTCAGCGATCACTGCCTCATTGCCTGTATCCGCCACGGGTCCGCGGCCAAACGACCACCCCTCATCACTGTCAAACGCTCCCTAAAACACTTCTGCGAGCAGGCCTTTCTAATCGACCTGGCCCGGGTACCCTGGAAGGATATTGACCTCATCCCGTCAGTTGAGGATGCCTGGTCATTCTTTAAAAGTTACTTCCTCACCATATTAGACAAGCATGCTCCGTTCAGAAAATGCAGAACCAAGAACAGATATAGCCCTTGGTTCACTCCAGACCTGACTGCCCTCGACCAGCACAAAAACATCCTGTGGCGAACTGCAATAGCATCGAAGAGCCCCCGCGATATGCAACTGTTCAGGGAAGTCAGGAACCAATACACGCAGTCAGTAAGGAAAGCAAAGGCCAGCTTTTTCAAGCAGAAATTTGCATCCTGTAGCTCTAACTCCAAAAAGTTCTGGGATACTGTAAAGTCCATGGAAAACAAGGGCACCTCCTCCCAGCTGCCCACTTCACTGAGGCTAGGTAACACGGTCACCACTGATAAGTTCATGATAATCGAAAACTTCAACAAACATTTCTCAATGGCTGGCCTTGCCTTCTTCCTGGCGACTCCAACCTTGGCCAACAGCCCCTACCCCCCCGCTGCTACTCGCCCAAGCCTCCCCAGCTTCTCCTTTACCCATATCCAGATAGCAGATGTTCTAAAAGAGCTGGAAAACCTGGACCCATACAAATCAGCTGGGCTTGACAATCTGGACCCCCTATTTCTGAAACTGTCCGCCGCCATTGTCGCACCCCCTATTACCAGCCTGTTCAACCTCTCCTTCGTATCATCTGAGATCCCCAAGGATTGGAAAGCTGCCGCGGTCATCCCCCTCTTCAAAGGGGGAGACACCCTGGACCCAAACTGTTACAGACCTATATCTAACCTGCCCTGCCTTTCTAAGGTCTTCGAAAGCCAAGTCAACAAACAGATCACTGATCATCTCGAATCCCACCGAACCTTCTCCGCTGTGCAATCCGGTTTCCGAGCCGGTCACGGGTGCACCTCAGCCACGCTCAAGGTACTAAACGATGTCATAACCGCCATCGATAAAAGACATTACTGTGCAGTCGTCTTCATCGACCTGGCCAAGGCTTTCGACTCTGTCAATCACCATATTCTTATCGGCAGACTCAGTAGCCTCGGTTTTTCTAATGACTGCCTCGCCTGGTTCACCAACTACTTTGCAGACAGAGTTCAGTGTGTCAAATCGGAGGGCATGTTGTCCGGTCCTCTGGCAGTCTCTATGGGGGTACCACAGGGTTCAATTCTCGGGCCGACTCTTTTCTCTGTATACATCAATGATGTTGCTCTTGCTGCGGGCGATTCCCTGATCCACCTATATGCAGACGACACCATTCTGTACACTTCCGGCCCTTCCTTGGACACTGTGCTATCTAACCTCCAAACGAGCTTCAATGCCATACAACACTCCTTCCGTGGCCTCCAACTGCTCTTAAACGCTAGTAAAACCAAATGCAAGCTTTTCAACCGTTCGCTGCCTGCACCCACACGCCCGACTAGCATCACCACCCTGGACGGTTTCCCGACCTAGAATATGTGGACATCTATAAGTACCTAGGTGTCTGGCTAGACTGCAAACTCTCCTTCCAGACTCATATCAAACATCTCCAATCCAAAATCAAATCTAGAGTCGGCTTTCTATTCCGCAACAAAGCCTCCTTCACTCACGCCGCCAAACTTACCCTAGTAAAACTGACTATCCTACCGATCCTCAACTTCGGCGATGTCATCTACAAAATAGCTTCCAATACTCTACTCAGCAAACTGGATGCAGTCTATCACAGTGCCATCCGTTTTGTTACTAAAGCACCTTATACGACCCACCACTGCGACCTGTATGCCCTAGTCGGCTGGCCCTCGCTACATGTTCGTCGTCAGACCCACTGGCTCCAGGTAATCTACAAGGCTATGCTAGGTAAAGTGCCGCCTTATCTCAGTTCACTGGTCACGATGGCTACACCCACCCGTAGCACGCGCTCCAGCAGGTGTATCTCACTGATCATCCCTAAAGCCAAAACCTCATTTGGACGCCTTTCCTTCCAGTTCTCTGCTGCCTGCGACTGGAACGAATTGCAAAAATCTCTGAAGTTGGAGACTTTTATCTCCCTCAACAACTTTAAAAATCTGCTATCCGAGCAGCTAACCGATCGCTGCAGCTGTACATAGTCCATCTGTAAACTACCCACCCAATTTACCTACCTCATTCCCCATACTGCTTTTATTTATTTACTTTTCTGCTCTTTTGCACACCAGTATCTCTTCTTGCACATGATCATCTGATGATTTATCACTCCAGTGTTAATCTGCTAAATTGTAATTACTCGATTTATTGCCTACCTCATGCCTTTTGCACACATTGTATATAGATTCTCTTTTTCTACCATGTTATTGACTTGTTTATTGTTTACTCCATGTGTAACTCTGTGTTGTTGTCTGTTCACACGGCTATGCTTTATCTTGGCCAGGTCGCAGTTGCAAATGAGAACTTGTTCTCAACTAGCCTACCTGGTTAAATAAAGGTGAAATAAATAAAAAAATTAAAAAAAATCTATTCAACATCTATTCAACATATATTCAACATCTATTCAACATCTATTCCACATTTATTCAACATCTATTCAACATATATTCCACATCTATTCAACATCTATTCAACATCTATTCAACATCTATTCAACATTTATGCCACATTGGTTCAACATCTATTCCACATCTATTCAACATCTGTTCCACATCTATTCCACATCTATTCCACATTGGTTCAACATCTATTCAACATCTATTCCACATCTATTCAAAATCTATTCCACATTGATTCAACATCTTTTCCACATTGGTTCAACATCTATTCCACATTGGTTCAACATCTATTCCACATCTATTCAACATCTATTCCACATCTATTCCACATTGGTTCAACATCTATTCAACATCTATTCCACATATATTCCACATTGGTTCAACATCCATTCCACATCTATTCCACATCTATTCCACATATATTCAACATCTATTCAACATATATTCCACATCTATTCCACATACATTAAACATCTATTCTACATATATTCCACATTGGTTCAACATCTATTCAACATCTATTCAACATTTATTCCACATTGGTTCAACATCTATTCCACATCTATTTAACATCTACTCCACATCTATTCCACATCTATTCTACATCTATTCTACATCTATTCCACATTGGTTCAACATCTATTCAACATCTATTCAACATCTATTCAACATCTATTCAACATCTATTCAACATATATTCCACATTGGTTCAACATCTATTCCACATCTATTCCACATCTATTCCACATCTATTCAACATCTATTCAACATATATTCAACATCTATTCAACATCTTTTCCACATCTTTTCAACATCTATTCAACATATA
This sequence comes from Salvelinus fontinalis, assembly GCF_029448725.1. NCBI lineage: Eukaryota > Metazoa > Chordata > Actinopteri > Salmoniformes > Salmonidae > Salvelinus > Salvelinus fontinalis. The sequence continues at coordinate 85,229,958 of NC_074670.1, forward strand.
TTCCACATCTATTCAACATCTATTCAACATCTATTCACATTTTTGCCACATTGGTTCAACATCTTGTCCACATATATTCCACATATATTCCACATTGGTTCAACATCTATTCAACATCTATTCCACATCTATTCAACATCTATTCCACATCTATTCCACATCTATTCAACATCTATTCCACATTGGTTCAACATCTTGTCCACATTGGTTCAACATCTATTCCACATTTATTCCACATATATTCCACATTGGTTCAACATCTATCCCACATCTATTCAACATCTATTCCACATTGGTTCAACATCTATTCCACATCTATTCCACATCTATTCCACATCTATTCCACATATATTCAACATCTATTCAACATATATTCCACATCTATTCCACATATATTCAACATCTGTTCAACATATATTCCACATTGGTTCAACATCTATTCAACATCTATTCCACATCTATTCAACATCTATTCAACATTTATTCCACATTGGTTCAACATCTATTCCACATCTATTCAACATCTACTCCACATCTATTCCACATCTATTCAACATCTATTCAACATCTATTCCACATTGGTTCAACATCTATTCAACATCTATTCAACATCTGTTCCACATTGGTTCAACATCTATTCAACATCTATTCAACATCTATTCCACATTGGTTCAACATCTATTCCATATCTATTCAAAATCTATTCCACATTGGTTCAACATCTATTCAACATCTATTCCACATCGATTCCACATCTATTCAACATCTATTCCACACCTATTCCACATCTATTCCACATCTTTTCCACATTGGTTCAACATCTATTCCACATCTGATGCATTTGTTTTTAGTGAGTTCACCAGATCAGAGGCAGTAGGGATGACCACGAATTGTCTTGATACGTGTGTGAATTGGGCCATTTTCTTATCCTACTAAGAATTCAAAATGTTACAAGTACTTTTGGCTGTCAGGGAAACTGTATGGAGTAAAATGTACATTATTGTCTTTAGGAATGTAGTGGATTAAAATTGTCAAAGTTGTCAAAAATATTTTAATTAAGTATGATTTAATGATTTAAGTAGTAGTGTCCCGTTCGTCGTATGGTGGAAGAGGACCAAGGCGCAGCGTGAAATGAATACATATTTAATTAACGAAGACGAAGAACACTTGACAAACTATACAAAACAACAAACGAACGTGAAGCTATATAACAAATAGTGCTGACACTAAACACTACACATAGACAATCACCCACCAACTACCTAATGAATATGGCTGCCTAAATATGGCTCCCAATCAGAGACAACGATAGACAGCTGCCTCTAATTGAGAACCAATCCAGGCAACCATAGACATACATACACCTAGACCAGACACTGCCCCATAAACATACAAAACCCCTAGACAATACAAAACACATACATCCCCCATGTCACACCTTGACCTAACTAAAATAATAAAGAAAACAAAGATAACTAAGGCCAGGGCGTGACAAGTAGTTTAAAGTATATTTACTTATGTACTTTACACCACTGGATGTGGAAACAACATTGGTTCAACCAGTGTGCCCAGAGGATAGATAGCAGAGAACATGCCTACCATTTACCCTCAGTCCTCACGCAGACCAGAGCCATAGATATGCATTTTTGCAAACTGTTCTTCACCTTCAAATCAAATCAGATTTTATTTGCCAATTGCTTCGTAAACAACAGGTGCAGACTAAAAGTGAAATGCTTACTTATGGGCCTTCACAACAATGCAGAGAGGAAGAAAATAGAGAAACAATAGAAAAGTAAAACATGTAATAATACAAATAATAATAAATACACAATGAGTAATGATAACTTGGCTATATACACGGTACCAATGCCGAGTCGATGTGCTGGGTTAGGAGGTCATTGAGGTAGATACAGTATGTACTGTGCATTCGGAAAGTATTCAGACCTTTTTCCACATTTTGTTAGTTTACAGCCTTATTCTAAAATGGATTGGGAAAAAAAATACTCATCAACCTACACACAATACCCCATGATGACATCACAATACCCCATGATGACATCACAATACCCCATGATGACATCACAATACCCCATAATGACATCACAATACCCCATGATGACATCACAATACCCCATGATGACATCACAATACCCCATGATGACATCACAATACCCCATAATGACATCACAATACCCCATGATGACATCACAATACCCCATGATGACATCACAATACCCCATGATGACATCACAATACTCCCCATCTTAGCTACTGTCGTATCAATATGTTTTGACCATGACAATTTACAATCCAGGGTTACTCCAAGCTGTTTAGTCACCTCAACTTGCTCAATTTCCACATCATTTATTTCACGATTTCGTTGCGGTTTAGTGAATGACTTGTCCTAAAAACAACGCTTTTACTTTTTGAAAGATTTAGGACTAACTAACTGCTGCTCTTTGTTAAGTGTTGCTGTCATTTCAGTAGCTGTAGTAGCTGATGTGTATATTGTTGAGTCATCTTCATACATAGTAATGTGACTAGGATAGATAATAAACAGTAGCAGCAGCGCATGTGAATGCAGAAAGGTAAATAGCTACCCGGACAAGCTATTTAACAGTCTTATGACTTGGAGGGAAGAAGCTGTTCAGGGTCCTGTTGGTTTCAGACTTGGTGCATTGCTACCGCTCGCCGTGCGGTAGCAGAGAGAACAGTCCATTACTTGGGTGGCTGGAATCTTTGACAATTTTTAGGGCCTTCCTCTGACACCACTTGGTATAGAGGTCCTGCATGGCAGGGAGCTCGCCCTCAGATCTGAGGGTCCATGCCAAATCTTTTCAGTCTGGGACCCTTGGCGACCAAAAGGTTATACTTTTGAATTATCTCTACTGTGAGTGGACCAAGTACTTTGAGGTCTAAAGGGGAAGGTGGAATAATCTAGTCACGTTTTCTTACATTGAACAATGTTCTCTATTGAGGTATTTGTTTCTTCTCAAACAATCCCACACATTCAAGGATAATCTCACAAGGAAAACACAAATATTCTTCTCTACAGGAACAAGGAACACAAGGTGAGTAACTTTTAACTATAAATTACGGGTGTGTCACCGCCGAACTATCCGTTCGTGGAGAATTCCCTTCGGGTGGTGGTGTGGATCTATGGGTTTGTCCTCTTCTTCTCTCTTCTATCCGGTAAGTCTTCTCCACTGCCGGTTCCCTCCTCTCTCTTGTAGGGGGAAAGGAATAGGTAATTAGTACCGTCAGCTGTGCTTAATTGCCTCTGATCAACTTTACTCACATGCCGGGCTACTATCCGTGGGACCAGCCTGCCCCATGGTGGTCCTTCCACAGTACATAGAACATTCTTGATGATCATCCAGGTGCTTCCAGGTGCTTCCAGGTGCTTCCAGGTGCTTCCAGGTGCTTCCAGGTGCAAACTTGAGTCAACTTTTTGGACGACATGGGTCCCCATTATGCGAAAATCAAACACAAATCCACAGTAAGAACCTCATATCAACGGTCAAGCATGGTGGTGGTAGTGTGATGGTTTGGGGATGCTCCACACCATACTTTCTCAACACTATACACGTCAGCTACTACAACTAATGAAATGACTGCAACACTTAACAAAGAGCTTCAGTTAGTTTCAGAACGAGTGGCAAGGAATACGTTCGTCCTAAAAAATTCAAAAAACTGAAAGCTTTGTATTTGGGACAAATCATTCACTAAACCCTAACCTCTTGGAATGAATAATGTGGAAATGGAGCAAGTTGAGGTGACTAAACTGCTTGGAGTAACCCTAGATTGTAAACTGTCTTGGTCAAAACATGTTGATACAACAGTAGCTAAGATACAACAGTAGCTATTATTTTTTTGACATTTTTTAATTTAACTTTATTTAACTAGGCAAGTAAGTTAAATAAAAGCAATGCGCTGCCTTTTAACAGCACTATCAACAAGGCAGGTCCTACAGGCTCTAGTTTTGTCACACCTGGACTACTGCTCAGTTGTGTGGTCAGGTGCTACAGAGGGACTTTGGAAAATTACAATTTGCTCAGAACAGGGCAGCACTGGACTGTGAAGAGATACAGAGATACACGTGAATACGCACAAACATGGATAATGGCGCCGAAGGAGATGGCCGCCATTTTACGATCCAGTAACCAATTGTGCTATTGTGTATTTTTTCTCGTGTTATTTGTCATTTATTTTGTACATCATGTTTCTGCCACCGTGTCTTATGACCAAAAATATCTTCTTGATATCAGGGCAGCAATTACTCCTATACCGTAAAGTAGTTTTTTTCAACCGAGTTGTTTATTCAACGTTTATTGCGACTTTTGGAATTTTTGGGGAATTTTCCTTTCTTTGCGTCAGGGGAAGATGGGCATGTTTGCGCCACAGGTTGCTAATTCGACAGGAGAAAAGGACATTCTAAAACCAACCAACGATTTATTCTTGGACTCCTTGTACAAGATTCTGATGGAAGCTCAGCAAAAGTAAGAACAATTTATGATGTTATTTCGTATTTCTGTGGAAAATGTTGAGTCCTATTTTCCACCCTTTTTGCGGGCGCTGTCTCGCTATAACTGTTTGTTATGGTAAAGTTATTTTTAAAAATCTAACACGGTGGTTGCATTAAGAACTAGTGTATCTTTCATTTGCTGTCCAACATGTATTTTTTTGTAAAGTTTATGATGAGTTCTTTGGTCAGATTAGGTGAGTGTCCAAACTAGCTCCGGACAATTTGGTGAATCGATGCTACATATTCACAATGTATAACCACGGTTTGCAGCTCAAAATATGCAAATTTTCGAACAAAACATAAGGGTATTGTATAACCTGATGTTATAAGACTGTCATCTGATGAAGTTGGTCAAGGTTAGTGATTAATTTTATATTTTTTGCTGGTTTTTGCGATCGCTACCTTTTGCTGCTGATAAATGCATTTGTGTGTTTGGCTATTGTGGTAAGCTAATATAATGCTATATTGTGTTTTTCGCTGTAAAACACTTAAAAAATCTGAAATATTGGCTGGATTCACAAGATGTTTATGTTTCATTTGCTGTACACTATGTATTTTTCAGAAATGTTTTATGAAGAGTATTTAGATATTTGACGTTGGTGTCTGTAATTATTATGGCTGCTTTCGGTGCAATTTCTGATTGTAGCTGCAATGTAAACTATGATTTATATCTGAAATATGCACATTTTTCGAACAAAACATAGATTTATTGAATAACATGTTATAAGACTGTCATCTGATGAAGTTGTTTGTTGGTTAGTTTGGTTGGTTCTTGGTTAGTTAGGTTGGCTTTGTGCATGCTACCTGTGCTGTGAAAAATGTCTGTCCTTTTTTGTATTTGGTGGTGAGCTAACATAAATATACGTGCTGTTTTCACTGTAAAACATTTTAAAAATTGGACATGTTGGCTGGATTCACAAGATGTGTACCTTTCATTTGCTGTAATGGACTTGTTAATGTGTGAAAGTTAAATATTTCTAAAAAATATATTTTGAATTTCGCGCCCTGCACTTGAGCTGGCTGTTGTCATAAGTGTACCGACATCGGGCTTGCAGCCAGAAGAAGTCATAACCTCTTTGGGCTTGATGTCCCGCTAGCATAGTCACTATGACAACATCCGGTGAAATTGCAGAGCGCGAAATTCAAAATACAAAAATCGTAATATAAAACATTCATGAAAATAAAAGTGTCATACAAAATTCTTTAGCTTAGAATCTTGGTTATCGAACCGCTTTGTCCGATTTACAATAGGCTTTACAGAAAAAGCATTTGATTGTCTGAGGACAGCGCCCTGCATACACCCCGCATAAAAATATTTTTCAGACCAGCAGAGGCATCACAAAAGTCACAAATAGCGATAAAATAAATCACTTACCTTTGAAGATCTTCCTCTGTGTGCAATCACAAGGGTCCCAGCTACACATAAAATTATTGTTTTGTTCGATGAAGTAATTCTTTATATCCCAAAAAAGTCTGTTTAGTTGGCATGTTTGATTCAGTAATCCACCCGTTCAACTCGTTCAACGTGCAAACAAAGGAATCCCAAAAGTTACCTGTACACTTCATCCAAACAAGTCAAACAATGTTTCTAATCCATCCTCAGGTACTGTCACGTTCCTGACCTGTTTTCTGTTGTTTTGTATGTGTTTAGTTGGTCAGGACGTGAGCTGGGTGGGAATTCTATGTTGTGTGTCTAGTTTGTCTGTTTCTATGTCAGCCTAGTGTGGGTTCTCAATCAGAGAATTTGTTACCTGTCTCTGTGTTTGTGTTCTGCACTAGATAGGTCTGTATCGGTTTTGCACATTTGTTATTTTGTATGTTGTTTGTAGTGTTTCACTTGTGTTTGTATTAAACATGTTTAACACTAGCCGCGCTGCACTTTGGTCCTCTCCTTCACCCCTGGAAGAAAACCTTTACAGAAACACCCACCAAACCCGGACCAAGCAGCGTGGCAACGGGCAGCAGCAACAGCAGCAGCAGTACAAGGAGGAATGGACATGGGAGGAGATTCTGGACGGAGAAGGACCCTGGGCAGAGCCAGAGGAGTGTCGCCGTCCCAAAGCGGAGCTGGAGGCATCCAAAGCGGAGAGGCGGCATTATGAGGCGCTTGCAAGGCAGAGTGGCTGGAAACCCGAGAGGCTCACCCAAAAATTTCTTGGGGGGGGGGGCTAAAGGGGAGTTTGGCGAAGCCGGGTTGGAAACCTGAGCCAACTCCCCGGGCTTACCGTGGAGTGAGAGGGCGTCGTACTGGTCAGACGCCGCGTTATGCGGTAAAGCGCACGGTGTCCCCAGTACGCGTGCTTAGCCCAGTGCGGGCTATTCCACCTTGCCGCACTGGGAGGGCTAGGTTGGGCATCGAGCGGGATGTCATGAAGCCGGCCCAACGTATCTGGCCTCCAGTACGTCTCCTCGGGCCGGCATACATGGCACCAGCCTTACAGGTGGTGTCCCCGGTTCGCCTGCATAGCCCAGTGCGGGTTGTTCCACCTCGCCGCACTGGCAGGGCTACGGGGACCATTCAACCTGGTAAGGTTGGAAAGGCTCGGTGCTCAAGAGCGCGTGTCCTCCTTCATGGTCCGGTATATCCGGCGCCACCTTCCCGCCCCAGCCCAGTACCACCAGTGCCTACACCACGCACCAGGCTTCCAGTGCATCGCCAGAGCCCTGTTCCTCCTCCCCGCACTCGCCCTGAGGTGCGTGCCCTCAGCCCGGTACCTCCAGTTCCGGCACCACGCATCAGGCCTATAGTGCGTCTCAGCCGGCCAGAGTCTGCCGTCTGCCCAGCGGTGCCTGAACTGCCCGTCTGCCCAGCGGTGCCTGAACTGCCCGTCTGCCCAGCGGTGCCTGAACTGCCCGTCTGCCCAGCGGCGCCTGAACTGCCCGTCTGCCCAACGCCGTCTGAACTGTCCGTCTGCCCAGCGCCGTCTGAGCCATCCGTCTGCCCAGCACCGTCTGAGCCATCCATCTGCCCAGCGCCATCTGAGCCATCCGTCTGCCCAGTGGTGCCTGAACTGCCCGTCTGCCCAGCGGCGCCTGAACTGCCCGTCTGCACAATGCCGTCTGAACTGTTCGTCTGCGCAGCGCCGTCTGAGCCGTCCGTCTGCCCAGCGCCGTCTGCGCCATCCGTCTGCCCAGCGCCGTCTGAGCCATCCGTCTGCCCAGCGCTGTCTGAGCCATCCGTCTGCCCAGCACCATCTGAGCCATCCGTCTGCCCAACGCCGTCTGAGCCATCTGTCTGCCCAGCGCCATCTGAGTCATCCGTCTGCCACGAGCCATTAGAACCGCCTGTCTGTCCCGAGCCATTAGAGCCGTCCGTCAGTCAGGAGCCGCTAGAGCCGTCCGTCAGTCAGGAGCTGCCAGAGCCGCCAGCCAGTCAGGAGCTGCCAGAGACGCCAGCCAGTCAGGAGCTGCCAGAGACGTCAGCCAGTCAGGAGCTGCCAGAGACGCCAGCCAGTCAGGAGCTGCCAGAGCCGCCAGCCAGTCAGGAGCTGCCAGAGACGCCAGCCAGTCAGGAGCTGCCAGAGACGTCAGCCAGTCAGGAGCTGCCAGAGACGCCAGCCAGTCAGGAGCTGCCAGAGACGCCAGCCAGTCAGGAGTTGCCAGAGACGTCAGCCAGTCAGGAGCTGCCAGAGACGCCAGCCAGTCAGGAGCTGCCAGAGACGCCAGCCAGTCAGGAGCTGCCAGAGACGCCAACCAGTCAGGAGCTGCCAGAGACGCCAGCCAGTCAGGAGCTGCCAGAGCTGCCCTACAGTCATGAGCTACCCTCCAGTCATGAGCTGCCCTCCAGTCATGAGCTGCCCTTCAGTCATGAGCTGCCCTACAGTCATGAGCTGCCCTCCAGTCATGAGCTGCCCTCCAGTCATGAGCTGCCCTCCAGTCATGAGCTGCCCTCCAGTCATGAGCTGCCACTCAGTCCGGAGCTGCCACTAGTCCGGAGTTGTCCCTCTGTCCTGAGCTACCTCTCTGTCCTGGGCTACCTCTTTGTCCTGAGCTACCTCTTTGTCCTGAACTACCTCTCTGTCCTGAGTTGTCTCCTCTATTGTAGAGGGGAGTTGGTGAAGGTTCCTGGACCATGGTCGGGGGCGAGGGTCGCCACTCAAGGGACGCTAAGGAGGTGGACAAAGACAATGGTGGAGTGGTGCCCTCGTCCACCGCCGGAGCCGCCACCGCGGACAGATGCCCACCCAGACCCTCCCCTTGAGTTTTAGGGGTGCGCCCGGAGTTCGCACCTTGAGGGGGGGTTCTGTCACGTTCCTGACCTGTTTTCTGTTGTTTTGTATGTGTTTAGTTGGTCAGGACGTGAGCTGGGTGGGAATTCTATGTTGTGTGTTTAGTTTGTGTGTTTCTATGTCAGCCTAGCGTGGGTTCTCAATCAGAGGCAGATGGTAGTCGTTGTCTCTGATTGAGACTCATATATAGGAGGCTTGTTTTGTGTTGGGATTTTGTGGGTGTTTGTTACCTGTCTCTGTGTTTGTGTTCTGCACCAGATAGGTCTGTATCGGTTTGCACATTTGTTATTTTGTATGTTGTTTGTAGTGTTTCACTTGTGTTTGTATTAAACATGTTTAACACTAGCCGCGCTGCACTTTGGTCCTCTCCTTCACCCCTGGAAGAAAACCTTTACAGGTACCCTAATATGTAAATAAACAATAACATTTAAGACGGAACATAGTATGTTCAATACCGGAGATAAATAACAAAGTGCTCGCCCTCATTCACGCATGCCACAAGACTAGAGTCCTAATGAGGGACACCTTGGAAAAACTACAACTACTTGTTCATTTATCAAAAAACAAGCCTGAAACCTTTTATAAAGACTGTTGACATCCAGTGGAAGCCATAGGTACTGCAATCTGGGTCCTCTAGTTGGAAATTCAATAGGCCAACATAGGAACTCAAAAAACACATTTTTCCGGATGGGTTTTCCTCGAGTTTTCGCCTGCCATATCAGTTCTGTTATACTCACAGACATTATTTTAACAGTTTAGAAACTGTTTTCAAACTGTTTTCTATCAAATACATCCAATTATATGCCTAGCTTCTGGGCCTGAGAAACAGGCAGTTTACTTTGGGCATGCCAGACTATTCCCTGAGCAGCCATCACGAACACAGGCTGTAAAACAGTGATCTCTAAGGTCATTACAGAAAACACCTGACTGATACCTATCAGGATTAAATTGAGGAGAGTAGTCTTTTCTGGGTGTTTGAGTCATACCTTGTGGGATTGGTAATAATCTGAGAAAGATTTAGGGAGTCCCATTGATTTAGGACATGGTCAGGTGGCTTAAGGATGTCCCAGTTTAGGTCACCTAGCAGGACAAATTCAGACTTAGTATAAGGCGCCAGGAGAGAGCTTAGGACAGGTAGGGTACAGGTCGGTGCTGATGGAGAACGATAGAAACAGTCAACGAAGAGCTATTTGAAAGTTTAATGCTTAAAACCAGCAAATCAAATTGTTTGGGGACAGACTTGGTGGAGACATCTGAGCACTGAAGGTGATCCTTGGTAAAGATTGCCAATCCCCCACCTTTGGAAGATCTGTCTTTTTGAAAAAGGTTATAACCAGAAAAGTTAGTTAACATCAGTATTCAAAACACTCTTTTCCTTAACCACGTCTCAGTAATGACCAACACATCTGGATTGGAGCTGTGAACCCACACTTTCAATTGATTCATTTTAGGTAATAAGCTTCTAGTGTTAACGTGTGGAAAACTAAGGCTTTAATCAGTGAAGCAGCACCAGTCAGAATTGTAGCTAGCAACAGTAGATGGGCCAGGGTGTACATTCACATTTCCAGATATAATCAACAGTAATACAATCAAGGCACGGCAGAGGACAGGGAGAGCTCTGCAGTGTTGATTTATGACATCTGAATGTGCATCACATGGGAACAAGATCATATTGTACAGCAATTTCAACAGGTAACATGTTTTAAGTAACCCCGGAATTAACCTGGATTGTAAACTGTCATGGTCAAAACATATTGATACAACAGTAGCTAAAATGGGGAGGAGTCTGTCTATAATAAAGCGCTGCTCTACCTTCTTAACAGCATAATCAACAAGGCAGGTCCTACAGGCCCTAGTTTTGTCTTACCTGGACTACTGTTCAGTCATGTGGTCAGGTGTCACAAAGAGGGACTTAGGAAAACTGCAATTGTCTCAGAACAGGGCAGCACGGCTGGCCCTTGGATGTACAAAGAGAGCTAATATTAATAATATGCATGTCAATCTCTCCTGGCTCAAAGTGGAGGAGAGATTGACTTCATCACTACTTGCATTTATGAGAGCTATTGACATGTTGAATGCACAGGGCTGTCTGTTTGAACTACTGGCACACAGCTCGGACACCCATGCATACCCCACAAGACATGCCACCAGAGGTCTCTTCACAGTCCCCAAGTCCAGAACAGACTATGGGAGGTGCATAGTACTACATAGAGCCATGACTACATGGAACTCTATTCCACAGTACTACAAAGAGACATGACTACATGGAACTCTATTCCACAGTACTACATAGAGCCATGACTACATGGAACTCTATTCCACAGTACTACATAGAGCCATGACTACATGGAACTCTATTCCACAGTACTACATAGAGCCATGACTACATGGAACTCTATTCCACAGTACTACATAGAGCCATGACTACATGGAACTCTATTCCACAGTACTACATAGAGCCATGACTACATGGAACTCTATTCCACAGTACTACATAGAGCCATGACTACATGGAACTCTATTCCACAGTCCTACATAGAGACATGACTACATGGAACTCTATTCCACAGTACTACATAGAGCCATGACTACATGGAACTCTATTCCACAGTACTACATAGAGCCATGACTACATGGAACTCTATTCCACAGCACTACATAGAGCCATGACTACATGGAACTCTATTCCACAGTACTACATAGAGCCATGACTACATGGAACTCTATTCCACAGTACTACATAGAGCCATGACTACATGGGACTCTATTCCACAGTACTACATAGAGCCATGACTACATGGAACTCTATTCCACAGTACTACATAGAGCCATGACTACATGGAACTCTATTCCACAGTACTACATAGAGCCATGACTACATGGAACTCTTTTCCACAGTACTACATAGAGCCATGACTACATGGAACTCTATTCCACAGTACTACATAGAGCCATGACTACATGGAACTCTATTCCACATCAGGTAACTGATGCAGCAGGAGAATCAGATTTAAAAAACAGATACAAATACCTTATGAACAGCGGGGACTGTGAAGAGACACAAACATAGGCACAGACACATGTATACACACACACAATAACATATGCACCATACACACACGTACACACAGATTTTGTACTGTAGATATGTGGTAGTGGTGGAGTAGGGGCCAGAGGACACACAGTGTGTTATGAAATCTGCGAATGTACTGTAAAGTTTTGAAAAACGACTTTAATTTTGCTGGACCCCAGGAAGAGTAATGGGGATCTTATGGGGATCCAAAATAAATACAAATACAAATGAAGCCGGTTACTGATGTAGTAAACTCCTCAATGCCTTCGGATGAATCCCGGCACATATTAAAGTCTGTGCTAGGGAAACAGTCCTGTAGCTTAGCATCCTCTTCATCAGATCACTTCCTTATTGAGCGCGTCACTGGTACTTCCTGTTAGAGTCTTTGGTTGTGAGCGGGAATAAGGAGTATAGAGCTATAGACAGATATGTGAAATGCAGAGCATATCTGTGTGTGGAGTAAAGGTGATCAAGAGGTGACATGCTCGTTCAAATGAGGTAAAACAGAATAAAATCACCAGCCACTAGGAGTGCCACCTCTGAATGAGCTTTTATTTGTTTGCTTATGGCCTTATACAGCTTGTTGAGTGTGGTCCTAGTGCCAGCATCGGTTAGTGGTGGTAAATAAATAGCTATGAAAAATATAGATAAAAACTCTCTTGCTAAATAATATGATCTACAGCTTTTCATGAGGTATTCTGACTCAGGCGAGGAGAACCTTGAGACTTCTTTAGAGATTGTGCACTAACTGTTGTTAACAAAGATACACACACTGTAACGATTTTCATCGGGAGAAGGAGAAAACCGCCGACCCCGGACCGGGGACCCTCGCAGCGGGCCACGGACAGGAGGGAGACTCTGGCTGCTCCGGACAGGAGGGAGACTCTGGCTGCTCCGGACAGGATGGAGACTCTGGCTGCTCCGGACAGGAGGGAGACTCTGCGCTGGAGGCTCCGGAAAGGAGGGAGACTCTGCGCTGGAGGCTCTGGTCAGGAGGGCGACGCTGGAGGCTCCGGACTGACGTCCTTCGTTGGGGACCTCGTGCCATAACTCCTCACTGGAGGTTTCGTGCCATTGATCCTCACTGGAGGCTTCGTGCCATGTATCATCACTGGAGGCTTCGTGCCATGGATCCTCACTGGAGGCTTCGTGCCATGTATCATCACTGGAGGCTTCGTGCCATGGATCCTCACTGGAGGCTTCGTGCCATGTATCATCACTGGAGGCTTCGTGCCATGGATCATCACAGGAGTGGAGAGACACACAGGAGGCCTGGCACTGGGAGAAGGCACAGGACTCACCAGGCTGGGGAGAAATGCAGGAGGGTTAAGGCTTAGCACAGGCACAGGACTCACCAGGCTGGGGAGACATGCAGGAGGCCTTGTCCTTGGCCGAGGCACCGGATACACTGGGCCGTGGAGGCCCACTGGAGTTCTCGAGCAACGAGCCTGCACAACCCGTCCTGGCTGGATACCCCCTGTAGCCCGGCAAGTGCGGGGAGTTGAAACAGGCCGTACTGGGCTGTGCTGGTGAACCGGGGACACCGTGCGTAGGGCTGGTGCAGGATGCCCCGGGCCGAGGAGACGCACTGGAGACCAGAAGCGCTGAGCCGGCATCAGCCCTCCTGGCTCGATGCCCACTCTAGCCTGGCCCGATTCGAGGAGCTGCGATGTAACGCACCAGGCTATGCGTGCGCACTGGGGACACCGTGCGCTTCACCGCATAACACGGTGCCTGCCCAGTCACTCTCTTGCCACGGTAAGCACAGGGAGTTGGCTCAGGTCTCCTACCTGAGTCCGCCAATCTCCTTGTGTGCCCCCTCCCCCAAAAAATGTCTGGGGCTGCCTCTCGTGCACTTCTCCTCGAGCAAACTCCTCATAGCGTTGCCGCGCCGCTTTTGCTGCCTCCAGCTCCTTTTTTGGACGCCGATACTCTCCCGACTGTGCCCATGGTCCTTTGCCGTCCAAAATGTCCTGCCATGTCAAGGAGTACATGTTCCCACGCTGCTTGGTCCTTTGTTGGTGGGTGGTTGTGTAACAATTTTCGTCGGGAGAAGGAGAAGAGGACCAAGGTGCAGCGTGGTAAGTGTTCATATTTTTTTTATAAAATACGAAACACTTGACAAAACAACAAAAACAAAAACAAACGAACAGTCCTGAAAGGTGAAACAAACACTAAACAGGAAACAATCACCCACAACTCAAAGTGGGAAAACAGGCTACCTAAATATGGTTCTCAATCACAGACAACGATAGACAGCTGCCTCTGATTGAGAACCACACACGGCCAAACACAAATAAATAGACAACATAGAACACCAGACATAGAATGCCCACCCAAACTCACGCCCTGACCAACCAAAATAGAGACATAAAAATGATCTCTACGGTCAGGGCGTGACACACACCTCCCCCTTGAGCTTACCCGAGGCTTCCGTTCGGTCCAGCTAGATGTATATTATCCATGTCCTTGATCAGCCACGACTCAGAGAAATATATCAGTTCTTCACGTACCGATCTCATCCAGTTTGTTCTCCAGTGATTTGTACGTTCACCAATAGAAAGGAGGGTAGAGGAGGTTTATTTACTCACCGACGTGCAGTACCAGTCAAAAGTTTGGACACACCTTCATCATTGAATGTTTTTTCTTTATTTTTACTATTTTCTACATTGTAGAATAATAGTGAAGACATCAAAAGTTTTGCTGCAGAGGATAAGTTCATTATAGTTAACTGCACCTCAGATTGCAGCCCAAATAAATGCTTCACAGAGTTGAAGTAACAGATACATCTCAACATCAACTGTTCAGAGGAGACTGTGTGAATCAGAACTTCATGGTTGAATTTCTGCAAAGAAACCACTACTAAAGGACACCAATAAGAAGAGGAGACTTTCTTGGGCCAAGAAACACAAGCAATGGACATTAGACCAGTGGAAATCTGTCCTTTGGTCTGATGAGTCCAAATTTGAGATTTTTGGTTCTAACTGTCGTGTCTTTGTGAGACACAGAGTAGGTGAATGGATGATTTTAACATGTGTGGATCCCAACATGAAGCATGGAGTAGGAGGTGTGATGGTGTGGGGGTGCTTTGCTGGTGACACAGTTGGTGATTTATTTAGAATTCAAGGCACACTTAACCAGCATGGCTACCACAGCATTTGGCAGTGATACGCCATCCCATCTGGTTTGAGCTAAGTGGGATTGTCATTAGTTTTTTCAACAGGACGATGACCCAAAACACACCTCTAGGCTCTGTAAGGGCTATTTGACCAAGAAGGAGAGTGATGGAGTGCTGAATCAGATGACCTGGCCTCCACAATCACCCGACCTCCAGCCAATTGAAATGGCTTGGGATGAGGTGGACCGCAGAGTGAAGGAAAAGCAGCCAATAAGTGCTCAGCATGTGGAATGGGAGACCAGATGCTGCTGGAATTGGTGTTGGAGGGCCAGTTTCTAGATGGGAGACCAGATGCTGCTGGTAGTGGTGTTGGAGGGCCAGTTTCTAGATGGGAGACCAGATGCTGCTGGTAGTGGTGTTGGAGGGCCAGTTTCTAGATGGGAGACCAGATGCTGCTGGAATTGGTGTTGGAGGGCCAGTTTCTAGATGGGAGACCAGATGCTGCTGGTAGTGGTGTTGGAGGGCCAGTTTCTAGATGGGAGACCAGATGCTGCTGGTAGTGGTGTTGAAGGGCCAGTTTCTAGATGGGAGACCAGATGCTGCTGGTAGTGGTGTTGAAGGGCCAGTTTCTAGATGGGAGACCAGATGCTGCTGGAAGTGGTGTTGAAGGGCCAGTTTCTAGATGGGAGACCAGATGCTGCTGGTAGTGGTGTTGGAGGGCCAGTTTCTAGATGGGAGACCAGATGCTGCTGGTAGTGGTGTAGGAGGGACAGTTTCTAGATGGGAGACCAGATGCTGCTGGTAGTGGTGTTGGAGGGCCAGTTTCTAGATGGGAGACCAGATGCTGCTGGTAGTGGTGTTGAAGGGCCAGTTTCTAGATGGGAGACCAGATGCTGCTGGTAGTGGTGTTGGAGGGCCAGTTTCTAGATGGGAGACCAGATGCTGCTGGTAGTGGTGTTGGAGGGCCAGTTTCTAGATGGGAGACCAGATGCTGCTGGTAGTGGTGTTGGAGGGCCAGTTTCTAGATGGGAGACCAGATGCTGCTGGTAGTGGTGTTGAAGGGCCAGTTTCTAGATGGGAGACCAGATGCTGCTGGTAGTGGTGTTGGAGGGCCAGTTTCTACATGGGAGACCAGATGATGCTGGTAGTGGTGTTGGAGGGCCAGTTTCTAGATGGGAGACCAGATGCTGCTGGTAGTGGTGTTGAAGGGCCAGTTTCTAGATGGGAGACCAGATGCTGCTGGTAGTGGTGTTGGAGGGCCAGTTTCTAGATGGGAGACCAGATGCTGCTGGTAGTGGTGTTGGAGGGCCAGTTTCTAGATGGGAAACCAGATGCTGCTGGTAGTGGTGTTGAAGGGCCAGTTTCTAGATGGGAGACCAGATGCTGCTGGTAGTGGTGTTGAAGGGCCAGTAGGGGGCACTCTTTCCTCTGGTCTAAAGAAACATACCCCAGGGCAGTGATTGGGGACATTGCCCTGTGTAGGGTGCAGTCTGTCCGATGGGACATTAAGCGGGTGACCTCACTGTCTGTGGTCACAACTTCCCTTATTGTAAGAGCAGGTGTGTCCCCGGTGTCCAGGCTAAATTCTCAATCTGGCCCGGCAAGTGCGGGGAGTTGGAACAGGCCGTACTGGGCTGTGCTGGTGAACCAGGGACACCGTGCGTAGGGCTGGTGCAGGATACCCCGGTCCGAGGAGACGCATAATCATACAATCATGGCCACCCAATCATCCCCAACTTCCAATTGACTCATTCATACCCCTCTACCCTGTAACTATTCCCAAGTTTGTTGCTGCAAATGAGAATGCTCTCAGTCAAATGACCTGGTAAAATAAGGGTAAAAAAAATGTTACCAGGTGTATTCTACATTCTGTCTCCCGAGTGGCGCAGTGGTCTAAGGCAGTACAGCTGTGCCACTAGAGATTCAGGGTTCGAGTCCAGGCTCTGGCGCAGTTGGTCGTGCCTGGGAGACCCATGGGGCGGCGCACAATTGGCCCAGCGTCCTCCGGGTTAGGGAAGGGTTTGGCCAGCAGGGATGTCCTTGTCCCATCACGCACTAGCGACTCCTGTGGGTTGCCTGGCGCAATGCATGCTGACACAGTCGCCAGGTGTACAGTGTTTCCTCTGCTACCGGGTTAAGTGGGCATTGTGTCAAGAAGCAGAGCGGCTTGGTTGGGTTATATTTCGGAGAAAACACGGCTCTCGACCTTCGCCTCTCCCGAGTCCGTATGGGAGTTGCAGCGATGAGACAAGACAGTAACTACCAATTGGATACCATGAAATTGGGGAGACAACAGGATACATTTCCATTCTATAACGAGGTGACTCTACTGTATGTGTTACCAGGTGTAACTACATTCTGTAGGTGACTCTACTGTATGTGTTACCAGGTGTATTCAAATCAAATCAAATTGTATTAGTCACATGTGCCGTATACGACAGGTGTAGACCTTACAGTGAAATGCTTACCTACGAGCCCCTAACCAACAATGCAGTTAAAAAAATATGAACTTCTTTATGATAGGGGGCAGCATTTTCACTTTTGGATGAATTGCGTGCCCACAGTGAACTGCCTCCTACTCTGTCCCAGATGCTAATATATGCATATTATTATTACAATTGGATATAAAACACTCTGAAGTTTCTAAAACTGTTTGAATGATGTCTGTGAGTATAACATAACTCATATGGCAGGCAAAAACCTGAGAAAAAATCCAAACAGGAAGTGAGAATTCTGAGACTGGTCAATGTTCAACTCATCGCCGATTCAATTCCCTGTGGGATATGGATCTGTTTCCACTTCCTACATTTACATTACATTTAAGTCATTTAGCAGACGCTCTTATCCAGAGCGACTTACAAATTGGTGCATTCACCTTATGACATCCAGTGGAACAGCCACTTTACAATAGTGCATCTAGATCTTTTAAGGGGGGGGGGGGGCAGAAGGATTGCTTTATCCTATCCTAGGTATTCCTTGAAGAGGTGGGGTTTCAGGTGTCTCCGGAAGGTGGTGATTGACTCCGCTGTCCTGGCGTCGTGAGGGAGTTTGTTCCACCATTGGGGTGCCAGAGCAGCGAACAGTTTTGACTGGGCTGAGCGGGAACTGTACTTCCTCAGTGGTAGGGAGGCGAGCAGGCCAGAGGTGGATGAACGCAGTGCCCTTGTTTGGGTGTAGGGCCTGATCAGAGCCTGAAGGTACTGAGGTGCCGTTCCCCTCACAGCTCCGTAGGCAAGCACCATGGTCTTGTAGCGGATGCGAGCTTCAACTGGAAGCCAGTGGAGAGAGCGGAGGAGCGGGGTGACGTGAGAGAACTTGGGAAGGTTGAACACCAGACGGGCTGCGGCGTTCTGGATGAGTTGTAGGGGTTTAATGGCACAGGCAGGGAGCCCAGCCAACAGCGAGTTGCAGTAATCCAGACGGGAGATGACAAGTGCCTGGATTAGGACCTGCGCCGCTTCCTGTGTGAGGCAGGGTCGTACTCTGCGGATGTTGTAGAGCATGAACCTACAGGAACGGGCCACCGCCTTGATGTTGGTGGAGAACGACAAGGTGTTGTCCAGGATCACGCCAAGGTTCTTAGCGCTCTGGGAGGAGGACACAATGGAGTTGTCAACCGTGATGGCGAGATCATGGAACGGACAGTCCTTCCCCGGGAGGAAGAGCAGCTCCGTCTTGCCGAGGTTCAGCTTGAGGTGGTGATCCGTCATCCACACTGATATGTCTGCCAGACATGCAGAGATGCGATTCGCCACCTGGTCATCAGAAGGGGGAAAGGAGAAGATTAATTGTGTGTCGTCTGCATAGCAATGATAGGAGAGACCATGTGAGGTTATGACAGAGCCAAGTGACTTGGTGCATAGCGAGAATAGGAGAGGGCCTAGAACAGAGCCCTGGGGGACACCAGTGGTGAGAGCGCGTGGTGAGGAGACAGATTCTCGCCACGCCACCTGGTAGGAGCGACCTGTCAGGTAGGACGCAATCCAAGCGTGGGCCGCGCCGGAGATGCCCAACTCGGAGAGGGTGGAGAGGAGGATCTGATGGTTCACAGTATCGAAGGCAGCCGATAGGTCTAGAAGGATGAGAGCAGAGGAGAGAGAGTTAGCTTTAGCAGTGCGGAGCGCCTCCGTGATACAGAGAAGAGCAGTCTCAGTTGAGTGACTAGTCTTGAAACCTGACTGATTTGGATCAAGAAGGTCATTCTGAGAGAGATAGCAGGAGAGCTGGCCAAGGACGGCACGTTCAAGAGTTTTGGAGAGAAAAGAAAGAAGGGATACTGGTCTGTAGTTGTTGACATCGGAGGGATCGAGTGTAGGTTTTTTCAGAAGGGGTGCAACTCTCGCTCTCTTGAAGACGGAAGGGACGTAGCCAGCGGTCAAGGATGAGTTGATGAGCGAGGTGAGGTAAGGTAGAAGGTCTCCGGAAATGGTCTGGAGAAGAGAGGAGGGGATAGGGTCAAGCGGGCAGGTTGTTGGGCGGCCGGCCGTCACAAGACGCGAGATTTCATCTGGAGAGAGAGGGGAGAAAGAGGTCAAAGCACAGGGTTGGGCAGTGTGAGCAGAACCAGCGGTGTCGTTTGACTTAGCAAACGAGGATCGGATGTCGTCGACCTTCTTTTCAAAATGGTTGACGAAGTCGTCTGCAGAGAGGGAGGAGGGGGGGGAGGGGGAGGAGGATTCAGGAGGGAGGAGAAGGTGGCAAAGAGCTTCCTAGGGTTAGAGGCAGATGCTTGGAATTTAGAGTGGTAGAAAGTGGCTTTAGCAGCAGAGACAGAAGAGGAAAATGTAGAGAGGAGGGAGTGAAAGGATGCCAGGTCCGCAGGGAGGCGAGTTTTCCTCCACTTCCGCTCGGCTGCCCGGAGCCCTGTTCTGTGAGCTCGCAATGAGTCGTCGAGCCACGGAGCGGGAGGGGAGGACCGAGCCGGCCTGGAGGATAGGGGACATAGAGAGTCAAAGGATGCAGAAAGGGAGGAGAGGAGGGTTGAGGAGGCAGAATCAGGAGATAGATTGGAGAAGGTTTGGGCAGAGGGAAGAGATGATAGGATGGAAGAGGAGAGAGTAGCGGGGGAGAGAGAGCGGAGGTTGGGACGGCGCAATACCATCCGAGTAGGGGCAGTGTGGGAAGTGTTGGATGAGAGCGAGAGGGAAAAGGATACAAGGTAGTGGTCGGAGACTTGGAGGGGAGTTGCAATGAGGTTAGTGGAAGAACAGCATCTAGTAAAGATGAGGTCAAGCGTATTGCCTGCCTTGTGAGTAGGGGGGGAAGGTGAGAGGGTGAGGTCAAAAGAGGAGAGGAGTGGAAAGAAGGAGGCAGAGAGGAATGAGTCGAAGGTAGACATGGGGAGGTTAAAGTCACCCAGAACTGTGAGAGGTGAGCCGTCCTCAGGAAAGGAGCTTATCAAGGCATCAAGCTCATTGATGAACTCTCCAAGGGAACCTGGAGGGCGATAAATGATAAGGATGTTAAGCTTGAAAGGGCTGGTAACTGTGACCGCATGGAATTCAAAGGAGGCGATAGACAGATGGGTAAGGGGAGAAAGAGAGAATGACCACTTGGGAGAGATGAGGATCCCGGTGCCACCACCCCGCTGACCAGAAGGTCTCGGGGTGTGCGAGAACACGTGGGCAGACGAAGAGAGAGCAGTAGGAGTAGCAGTGTTATCTGTGGTGAGCCATGTTTCCGTCAGTGCCAGGAAGTCGAGGGACTGGAGGGACGCATAGGCTGAGATGAGCTCTGCCTTGTTGGCCGCAGATCGGCAGTTCCAGAGGCTACCGGAGACCTGGAACTCCACGTGGGTCGTGCGGGCTGGGACCACCAGGTTAGGGTGGGCGCGGCCACGCGGTGTGAAGCGTTTGTATGGTCTGTGCAGAGAGGAGAGAACAGGGATAGACAGACACATGGTTGACAGGCTACAGAAGAGGCTACGCTAATGCAAAGGAGATTAGAATGACAAGTGGGCTACACGTCTCGAATGTTCAGAAAGTTAAGCTTACGTTGCAAAAAAATAAATAAATAAAATACAAGATCTTATTGACTAAAATGATATAGTACTGCTGGCTGGTGAAGTAGCCTGGCTAGCAGTGGCTACGTTGTCGAAAGTGAAGCTGGCTAGGTAACCTCGACAATTTCACTAAATTTCTCTAAACTACACAATTATCATGGATACAAGGACAGCAAAGACAACTAGCTAACACTACGCTAATCAAGTCGTTCCGTTGTAATGTAAGTTTCTACAGTGCTGCTATTCGGTAGAAGTTGGCTAGCTAGCAGTGTTGGCTAGGTAGGAGGACGGCAGCGCGGCAGGCGAAAAATAGCTGGCTAGCTAACCGATAATTACTCAAAGCTACACAATTATCTTAGATACAAAGATAGCAAAGAAAACTATGTAGCTAGCTAACACTACACAAGTCAAGTCGTTCCGTTGTAATGTAATCGTTTCTACAGTGCTGCTAATCGGTGGCTAGCTGGCTAGCTAGCAGGGTTGACTACGTTACGTTACGTTACGTTAGGGCGAGAATACCTGGCTAGCGAACCTCAGCGAACCTTGATAACTACACAATTATCACCGATACAAAGACGGCTATGTAGCCAGCTAAGTAGCTAGCTAAGATCGAACAAATACAAATCAAAGATAGCAAAGACAACTGTGTAGTCAGCCAACACTACACTGATCAAGTCGTTCCGTTGTAATGCACTCGTTTCTACAATGCTGCTATTCGGTGGCAAGCTGGCTAGCTAGCAGTGTTGGCTACGTTGCGTTACGTTAGGGCGAAAATAGCTGGCTGGCGAACCTCAATAACTACACAATTATGTTTGATGCAAAGACGGCTATGTAGCTAGCTAAGATCAAACAAACCAAACCGTTGTACTGTAATAAAAATGAAAATCAGACCGTTGTACTATAATGAAATGTAATGAAAAGTTATACTACTATTCGGTAGACGGTGGACGTTTGCTAGCTGCTGGGCAGATAGCAGTGTGGACTACGATAGACGACGGAATACGATAATTACGCAATTATCTTTTATACACAGACGGCTAAGTAGCTAGCTAAGAAGAAATTGCTAAGGTTAGACAAATTAAACCGTTGTACTATAATGAAATGTAATGAAATGTAATGAAAAGTTATACTACCTGCAGAGCGAATGCAAATGCGACCGCTCGCTCCAAACCGGATGTCCTACGCCCTCCACTAGATGTCAACAGTCTGTAGAACGTGGAATGAAGCCTCTAGTGTGATGTGGGGCCGGATGGGAGGTGATTCAGTCATTGGTCTGGCAGAACGCCAGTTCCTGGTCACACGCTTTCCTCATGATATCGCCTTGCGATCCATAACTTCTACAGACATGAAGGAATGCTCCGGTTGGAACGTTATTGGATATAAATGATAACAACATCCTGAAGATTGATTCTCTCCTAAGTTTGACCAGTTTATTCAACCTATTTTTTTTTATTTTACCCCCTTTTGTCCCCAATTTTCGTGGTATCCAATCGCTAGTAATTACTATCTTGTCTCATCGCTACAACTCCCGTACGGGCTCGGGAGAGACTAAGGTCGAAAGCCATGCGTCCTCCGAAGCACAACCCAACCAAGCCGCACTGCTTCTTAACACAGCGCGCCTCCAACCCGGAAGCCAGCCGCACCAATGTGTCGGAGGAAACACCGTGCACCTGGCCCCCTTGGCTAGCGCGCACTGCGCCCGGCCCGCCACAGGACTCGCTGGAGCACGATGAGACAAGGATATCCCTACCGGCCAAACCCTCCCTAACCCGGACGACGCTAGGCCAGTTGTGCGTCGCCCCACGGACCTCCCGGTCGCGGCCGGCTGCGACAGAGCCTTGGCGCGAACCCAGAGACTCTGGTGGCACAGCTAGCGCTGCGATGCAGTGCCCTAGACCACTGCGCCACCCGGGAGGCCCTGTTATATAACTTTTCGAAGTTTTCGTCCGAGTTTGCCTGCATCTGCGCGAGCATTTGGACATGTGCACTAAACATGCTAGCAAAAGTAGCTACTTAGACATAAGTAATGGACATTATCGAACAAAACAACAATTTATTGTGGAACTAGGATTCCTGGGAGTCCATTCTGATGAAGATGATCAAAGGTAAGGGAACATTTATGATGTAATTTCGTATTTCTGTTGACTCCAACATGGCGGAGAAATGTTGTTTTTATCTGAGCGACGTCTCAGATTATTCCATGGTGTGCTTTTTACGTAACGTTTTTTTAAAAATCTGACACAGCGGTTGCATTAAGAACAAGTGTATCTTTAATTATGTGTAAAACATGTATCTTTCATCAAAGTTTATGATGAGTATTTCTGTTATTTGACGTCGCTCTCTGCAATTTCTCCAGATATTTTGGAGGCATTTCTGAACATGGCATAAATGTATTGTGTAACATGATGTCCTATGCAATGTTAACAGGTGTATTCTACTCTCTGTTTGTAACCAGGTGTATCAATGTGTTAACAGGTGTATTCTACTGTCTGTCTGTAACCCGATGTATCTATGTGTTTCAAGGTGTATTCTACTGTCTGTTTGTAACCAGGTGTATCAATGTGTTAACAGGTGTATTTTACTGTCTGTCTGTAACCAGATGTATCTATGTGTTACCAGGTGTATTCTACTGTCTGTCTGTAACCAGGTGTATCTGTGTGTTGCCAGGTGTATTCTACTGTCTGTCTGTAACCAGGTGTATCAATGTGTTAACAGGTGTATTTTACTGTCTGTCTGTAACCAGATGTATCTATGTGTTACCAGGTGTATTCTACTGTCTGTCTGTAACCAGGTGTATCAGTGTGTTAACAGGTGTATTCTACTGTCTGTCTGTAACCAGGTGTATCTATGTGTTAACAGGTTTTCTATGTTTTAACAGGTGCATTCTACTGTCTGTAACCAGATGTATCTATGTGTTACCAGGTGTATTCTACTGTCTGTTTGTAACCAGGTGTATCTATGTGTTAACAGGTGTATTATACTCTCTGTTTGTAACCAGGTGTATCTATGTGTTAACAGGTTTATTATACTCTCTGTTTGTAACCAGGTGTATCTATGTGTTAACAGGTGTATTATACTCTCTGTTTGTAACCAGGTGTATCTATGTGTTAACAGGTTTATTATACTCTCTGTTTGTAACCAGGTGTATCTATGTGTTAACAGGTGTATTCTACTGTCTGTCTGTAACCAGGTGTATCTATGTGTTAACAGGTGTATTATACTCTCTGTTTGTAACCAGGTGTATCTATGTGTTAACAGGTGTATTCTACTGTCTGTTTGTAACCAGGTGTATCTGTGTGTTAACAGGTGTATTCTACTCTCTGTTTGTAACCAGGTGTATCTATGTGTTAACAGGTGTATTTTACTGTCTGCCTGTAACCAGGTGTATCTATGTGTTAACAGGTGTATTCTACTGTCTGCCTGTAACCAGGTGTATCTGTGTGTTAACAGGTGTATTCTACTGTCTGTTTGTAACCAGGTGTATCTGTGTGTTAACAGGTGTATTCTACTGTCTGTCTGTAACCAGATGTATCTATGTGTTACCAGGTGTATTCTACTGTCTGTTTGTAACCAGGTGTATCTGTGTGTTAACAGGTGTATTCTACTGTCTGTCTGTAACCAGGTGTATCCATGTGTTAACAGGTGTATTCTACTGTCTGTCTGTAACCAGGTGTATCTATGTGTTAACAGGGTGTATTCTACTGTCTGTCTGTAACCAGGTGTATCTATGTGTTAACAGGTGTATTCTACTGTCTGTTTGTAACCAGGTGTATCTGTGTGTTAACAGGTGTATTCTACTGTCTGTTTGTAACCAGGTGTATCTGTGTGTTAACAGGTGTATTCTACTGTCTGTTTGTAACCAGGTGTATCTATGTGTTAACAGGTGTATTCTACTGTCTGTCTGTAACCAGGTGTATCTATGTGTTAACAGGTGTATTCTACTGTCTGTTTGTAACCAGGTGTATCTGTGTGTTAACAGGTGTATTCTACTGTCTGTCTGTAACCAGGTGTATCTGTGTGTTAACAGGTGTATTCTACTGTCTGTTTGTAACCAGGTGTATCTATGTGTTAACAGGTGTATTCTACTGTCTGTCTGTAACCAGGTGTATCTGTGTGTAACCAGGTTTTCTATGTTTTAACAGGTGCATTCTACTGTCTGTAACCAGATGTATCTATGTGTTACCAGGTGTACTCTACTGTCTGTAACCAGGTGTTTGTCTCTCCAGGTGCATTCTACTGTCTGTAACCAGGTGTTTGTCTCTCCAGGTGTACTCTACTGTCTGTAACCAGGTGTTTGTCTCTCCAGGTGTACTCTACTGTCTGTAACCAGGTGTTTTTCTCTCCAGGTGTATCTATTGTAACCAGGTGTTTGTCTCTCCAGGTGTATCTATTGTAACCAGGTGTTTGTCTCTCCAGGTGTATCTATTGTAACCAGGTGTTTGTCTCTCCAGGTGTATCTATTGTAACCAGGTGTTTGTCTCTCCAGGTGTACTCTACTGTCTGTAACCAGGTGTTTGTCTCTCCAGGTGTACTCTACTGTCTGTAACCAGGTGTTTGTCTCTCCAGGTGTATTCTACTGTCTGTAACCAGGTGTTTGTCTCTCCAGGTGTACTCTACTGTCTGTAACCAGGTGTTTGTCTCTCCAGGTGTACTCTACTGTCTGTAACCAGGTGTTTGTCTCTCCAGGTGTACTCTACTGTCTGTAACCAGGTGTTTGTCTCTCCAGGTGTACTCTACTGTCTGTAACCAGGTGTTTGTCTCTCCAGGTGTACTCTACTGCCTGTAACCAGGTGTTTGTCTCTCCAGGTGTACTCTACTGTCTGTAACCAGGTGTTTGTCTCTCCAGGTGTATTCTACTGTCTGTAACCAGGTGTTTGTCTCTCCAGGTGTATCTATTGTAACCAGGTGTTTGTCTCTCCAGGTGTACTCTACTGTCTGTAACCAGGTGTTTGTCTCTCCAGGTGTACTCTACTGTCTGTAACCAGGTGTTTGTCTCTCCAGGTGTATCTATTGTAACCAGGTGTTTGTCTCTCCAGGTGTACTCTACTGTCTGTAACCAGGTGTTTGTCTCTCCAGGTGTACTCTACTGTCTGTAACCAGGTGTTTGTCTCTCCAGGTGTATCTATTGTAACCAGGTGTTTGTCTCTCCAGGTGTACTCTACTGTCTGTAACCAGGTGTTTGTCTCTCCAGGTGTACTCTACTGTCTGTAACCAGGTGTTTGTCTCTCCAGGTGTACTCTACTGTCTGTAACCAGGTGTTTGTCTCTCCAGGTGTATTCTACTGTCTGTAACCAGGTGTTTGTCTCTCCAGGTGTACTCTACTGTCTGTAACCAGGTGTTTGTCTCTCCAGGTGTACTCTACTGTCTGTAACCAGGTGTTTGTCTCTCCAGGTGTACTCTACTGTCTGTAACCAGGTGTTTGTCTCTCCAGGTGTACTCTACTGTCTGTAACCAGGTGTTTGTCTCTCCAGGTGTACTCTACTGTCTGTAACCAGGTGTTTGTCTCTCCAGGTGTACTCTACTGTCTGTAACCAGGTGTTTGTCTCTCCAGGTGTACTCTACTGTCTGTAACCAGGTGTTTGTCTCTCCAGGTGTACTCTACTGTCTGTAACCAGGTGTTTGTCTCTCCAGGTGTACTCTACTGTCTGTAACCAGGTGTTTGTCTCTCCAGGTGTATTCTACTGTCTGTAACCAGGTGTTTGTCTCTCCAGGTGTACTCTACTGTCTGTAACCAGGTGTTTGTCTCTCCAGGTGTACTCTACTGTCTGTAACCAGGTGTTTGTCTCTCCAGGTGTACTCTACTGTCTGTAACCAGGTGTTTGTCTCTCCAGGTGTACTCTACTGTCTGTAACCAGGTGTTTGTCTCTCCAGGTGTACTCTACTGTCTGTAACCAGGTGTTTGTCTCTCCAGGTGTACTCTACTGTCTGTAACCAGGTGTTTGTCTCTCCAGGTGTACTCTACTGTCTGTAACCAGGTGTTTGTCTCTCCAGGTGCACTCTACTGTCTGTAACCAGGTGTTTGTCTCTCCAGGTGTACTCTACTGTCTGTAACCAGGTGTTTGTCTCTCCAGGTGTACTCTACTGTCTGTAACCAGGTGTTTGTCTCTCCAGGTGTATTCTACTGTCTGTAACCAGGTGTTTGTCTCTCCAGGTGTATCTACTGTCTGTAACCAGGTGTTTGTCTCTCCAGGTGTACTCTACTGTCTGTAACCAGGTGTTTGTCTCTCCAGGTGTACTCTACTGTCTGTAACCAGGTGTTTGTCTCTCCAGGTGTACTCTACTGTCTGTAACCAGGTGTTTGTCTCTCCAGGTGTATCTACTGTCTGTAACCAGGTGTTTGTCTCTCCAGGTGTACTCTACTGTCTGTAACCAGGTGTTTGTCTCTCCAGGTGTACTCTACTGTCTGTAACCAGGTGTTTGTCTCTCCAGGTGTACTCTACTGTCTGTAACCAGGTGTTTGTCTCTCCAGGTGTACTCTACTGTCTGTAACCAGGTGTTTGTCTCTCCAGGTGTATCTACTGTCTGTAACCAGGTGTTTGTCTCTCCAGGTGTACTCTACTGTCTGTAACCAGGTGTTTGTCTCTCCAGGTGTACTCTACTGTCTGTAACCAGGTGTTTGTCTCTCCAGGTGTACTCTACTGTCTGTAACCAGGTGTTTGTCTCTCCAGGTGTACTCTACTGTCTGTAACCAGGTGTTTGTCTCTCCAGGTGTATCTACTGTCTGTAACCAGGTGTTTGTCTCTCCAGGTGTACTCTACTGTCTGTAACCAGGTGTTTTTCTCTCCAGGTGTACTCTACTGTCTGTAACCAGGTGTTTGTCTCTCCAGGTGTATTCTACTGTCTGTAACCAGGTGTTTGTCTCTCCAGGTGTACTCTACTGTCTGTAACCAGGTGTTTGTCTCTCCAGGTGTATTCTACTGTCTGTAACCAGGTGTTTGTCTCTCCAGGTTTATTCTACTGTCTGTAACCAGGTGTTTGTCTCTCCAGGTGTACTCTACTGTCTGTAACCAGGTGTTTGTCTCTCCAGGTGCATTCTACTGTCTGTAACCAGGTGTTTGTCTCTCCAGGTGTACTCTACAGTGTACTCTATCATCACGGTGTTCGGCCTGGCCGGTAATGGTTTCGCCCTGTTGGTTCTGGTTAAAACGTTCCGTCAGCGTTCTGCGTTCCACATCTACATGTTGAACCTGGCCGTGTCCGACCTGCTGTGTGTCTCCACGCTGCCGCTACGGGTCCTCTACTACGTTAATAAGGTAGGACTATTTCTACTTCTTGTTTTCAGGGGGGTTGTGCTCTGTAACAGAGTTTTGGCCAAACTCAATCAAAGGTGAGTTGTCAACAAGCGCATTTCACTTGATTTTTACAGCTAATTTACTTCGGGGGAAATTGCCTTTTAAAAGGCACATTGTCACACCTTTGAATGAATCCAGGTCTTTGAGATGTATTAAAATAGATTATTGTTGTTCTTGACCCTCTCCCTCAGGGTCAGTGGAACCTGGGAGACTTCCTGTGCAGGGTTTCGTCCTATGCCCTCTACGTGAACCTCTACTGCAGCGTGTTCTTCATGACCGCCATGTCCGTCACACGCTTCCTCGCCATCGTGTTCCCCGTGCAGAACCTGCGCCTGGTCTCAGAGCGTCGCGCCCGTCTGGTGTGTGTCTGTATCTGGGTGTTCATCTGCACTGTCTCCTCCCCCTTCCTCATGACTGGTCAGCATCTCGACCCAGCCACCAATAAGACCAAGTGCTTCGAGCCTCCAGAGCGCACCACAGGGGGCGGGCTTAGCAAGCTCATCATGCTCAACTACTTCTCATTGGCCGTGGGCTTCGTGCTTCCTTTCTTGGTCATCCTGCTGTGCTACGTCGGGATCATCCGGGCTCTGCTGTCACGGAAACACACTGCGCAGCGCCAGAAGGGGGCAGGGTCTAAGGCCATCAGAATGATCGTCATAGTGATGCTGGCGTTCCTACTGTGCTTCATGCCGTACCACGTCCAGCGCTCCGTCCACCTCAGCTTCCTGTCCCAGACTGCCACTTCCTGTTCGGAGCTGGTGTACATGCAGAAGAGTGTGGTGGTGACACTCTGTCTGGCTGCCTCCAACTCCTGCTTCGACCCCCTGCTCTACTTCTTCTCTGGAGAGGGCTTCAGACGACGCCTGTCAACCTTCAGGTCCACTAGCAGGACACCGAGACAACCGGCCAGAGAGACAGGGGCACAGCCACAGTTAGGGAGGGGAACACGCTTTGAGTGAGAGAGAGAGAGTGAGAGAGAGAGAGCGAGAGAGCGAGAGAGAGAAAGAGACAGAGAGAGAGAGAGAGAGACAGAGAGAGAGAGAGAGACAGAGAGAGAGAGAGAGACAGAGAGAGAGAGAGAGCGAGAGAGAGAGAGACGCACACAAGCCTAAGATCACCATGCACAATGCCAAGCTCTGTTTTTCATGGTTTGGGATAGGCCCCTTAATTCTAGTAAAGGGAAATCTTAACGCTACAGCATACAATGATATTCTAGACCATTCTGTAGTTCCAACTTTGTGGCAACAGTTTCCTGTTTCAGCATGACAAAGCCCCTATGCACAATGCATATGGAGTTGGTTCCCCTTTGCTGCAATATTAGCCTCAACTCTTCTGGAAAATCTTTCCACGAGAGCATTGCTTTCATTCAGCCACAAGAGCATTAGTGAGGTCGGGCACTGATGTTGGGCTATTAGTGCTGGCTCGCAGTCGGCGTTCTAATTCATACCAAAAATGTTCGATGGGGTTGAGTTCAGGACTCTGTGCAGGCCAGTCAAGTTCTTCCACACTGATCTCAACAAACCATTTCCGTACGGGCCTCGCTTTGTGCACTGGGGCATTGTCATGCTGAAACAGGAAAGGGCCTTCCCCAAACTAAGTTGGAAGCACAGAATTGTCTAGAATGTAATTGTACGCTGTAGCGTTAAGATTTCCTTTGCTGGAACTAGGTGGTCTAGCCCGAACCATGAAAAACAACAAATTATTCCTCCTCCACCAAACTTTACAGTTGGCACTATGCATTAGGGCAGGTAGCGTTCTCCTGGCATCCGCCAAACCCAGATTCGTCCGTCGGACTGCCAGGTGGTGAAGCGTGTTTTCTTTCGCCTACCTAGGTCAAATTCTAGATGGCGGATTAAAACAAGGCTATACCCTCCATAAAGTGACCGTTGGACTTAAAAAATGGCTGATTGACTAAGTTTGTAGGTGCAACAGTTTTTGTTAAATTTATAATTTCAAATCGGCCTCAGGTGCACATTTCTGTCCGTTAAGGAACACCAATGTGCTATCTTTTGGTAGCATTTTTGACAGTGCTAACATATTTTTTAGCTGAAACTCGGAGTTCCAACACTGGGTCGGTTGCTTGGTAACAATACAGCTGCTTTCACCATCCTGCATCCAGTCATAAGAAGTGTATGGAACAAACCAAGACTACTGTATATAGATAGCTTCGATATCACCATATAGCTGAGGTTAATCAATACATTTAAAGAGATATTTTGATTAGCTAGGTAGCTAAATAGCTAATGCTACCTAGCTAACATTAGCTTGCTTGTACAAAGTTCAGCAGCTAGCCTCTGTAGCTAGCTACCACCAGTCAGCTGAAAGCTAGCTAGCAAACAAAGAGGCAAATAAATGTAGCTAGCCGATGAATGTGTTTTTGTTTTGATTAGCTAGCTAGCTAGCTAACATAATGTTATACCAGTCAAGTGAGAGCTAAGTATTGGCTAGGTAGCTAACCAATAAGCAAGGAACGCTAGCTAGCTAGCTAAATCATCATGTGTAAACTGCTGATCTAGACACTTACATGTAACCAGAGCACAAACAAAGATGCACAAATAAAATAGCTAATGTCCTTAGCTGCTATGATAGCCAATTAACTTTAGCTAGCTAAGTAACCTTAGCCAACGTAAGACTTAACTTTAGCTAACGTGCATGGCTCGTTCATGCACGACAATATATCATACTTTCTTACACAAAACATAACTCGTTAGTTAATGTTAGTTACGTTAAGTCTAAAACCACCAAACTTTGGGAAACTGCCATACTCATCACGTTTATTTGCATTGCACTGATCAAGCTACGGTAATGTCAGACAGGACTAGCATTGCAGTAAGCTATGCTACATTTCCTCGACTAAGGAGAACCAAGACCACAACACAAACCATAGCCGAGAAAACAAATTGATTTGTTGAGATACAGTAAATTAGCGATGTTGATCCGCATCTAGTTAAGAACCCCAAACGCACATGGAAACCGAACCTCAGTTGTGCATGCTTACCAGACTGACAGTATTGCTGTTTCAAACATTTGTCGAATAAATGCCCGCTCCGGCATAAACTCACTCTCCTGCCGTCTTGACATTTATAATCCAAATGTGTGCTGACTGATCAACATGGGTGTCAAATTACTTTTCAGTGTGTTCACAGAAAATCTGAAATCGCTATCCGGGAGTAAAACATAGTCAGGGGACTCCACACACTGCACCAGGTTCAAATAACAATATCAGCATCATTGCTTGGTGACTTGCTGTGTACCAGCCTGGTCTCCTCCCGCTGGAACATCCAACTCCTCCACTGTGTGATGTCAGAGTTGACCACCGTTCTCCCGGGGGACATTCTCCAGATCAGACACCTCCAGATCAGATCTCATCTGATGCACCAGGGCTGTCCCCTTTGTGTGGCCTACAGTCATTTCCACCGAGTTTGATGAATATGACATACTCACAGTCACATTTTGCCCGAGAAATAATATTTCAGAACTCTTCCATTGAGAACAGCTCATCCATATTTCTCGCTCCTGTAGTCATCCAGCCAGATACATTGTATAATCTCTCCTGTAGTCACCCAGCCAGATACATTGTATAATCTCTCCTATAGTCACCCAGCCAGATACATTGTATAATCTCTCCTGTAGTCCCCCAGCCAGATACATTGTATAATCTCTCCTGTAGTCACCCAGCCAGATACATTGTATAATCTCTCCTGTAGTCACCCAGCCAGATACATTGTATAATCTCTCCTGTAGTCACCCAGCCAGATACATTATATAATCTCTCCTGTAGTCACCCAGCCAGATACATTGTATAATCTCTCCTGTAGTCACCCAGCCAGATACATTGTATAATCTCTCCTGTAGTCACCCAGCCAGATACATTGTATAATCTCTCCTGTAGTCACCCAGCCAGATATATTGTATAATCTCTCCTGTAGTCACCCAGCCAGATACATTGTATAATCTCTCCTGTAGTCACCCAGCCAGATACATTGTATAATCTCTCATGTAGTCCTCCAGCCAGATACATTGTATAATCTCTCCTGTAGTCACCCAGCCAGATACATTGTATAATCTCTCCTGTAGTCACCCAGCCAGATACATTGTATAATCTCTCCTGTAGTCACCCAGCCAGATACATTGTATAATCTCTCCTGTAGTCACCCAGCCAGATACATTGTATAATCTCTCCTGTAGTCACCCAGCCAGATACATTGTATAATCTCTCCTGTAGTCACCCAGCCAGATACATTGTATAATCTCTCCTGTAGTCACCCAGCCAGATACATTGTATAATCTCTCCTGTAGTCACCCAGCCAGATACATTGTATAATCTCTCCTGTAGTCCTCTAGCCAGTTACATTGTGTAATCTCTCCTGTAGTCCTCTAGCCAGTTACATTGTGTAATCTCTCCTGTAGTCCTCTAGCCAGTTACATTGTGTAATCTCTCCTGTAGTCCTCTAGCCAGTTACATTGTGTAATCTCTCCTGTAGTCCTCTAGCCAGTTACATTGTGTAATCTCTCCTGTAGTTCTCCAGCCAGATACATTGTATAATCTCTCCTATAGTCACCCAGCCAGATACATTGTATAATCTCTCCTGTAGTCACCCAGCCAGATACATTGTATAATCTCTCCTGTAGTCACCCAGCCAGATACATTGTATAATCTCTCCTGTAGTCACCCAGCCAGATACATTGTATAATCTCTCCTGTAGTCACCCAGCCAGATACATTGTATAATCTCTCCTGTAGTCACCCAGCCAGATACATTGTATAATCTCTCCTGTAGTCCCCCAGCCAGATACATTGTATAATCTCTCCTGTAGTCACCCAGCCAGATACATTGTATAATCTCTCCTGTAGTCACCCAGCCAGATACATTGTATAATCTCTCCTGTAGTCACCCAGCCAGATACATTGTATAATCTCTCCTGTAGTCACCCAGCCAGATACATTGTATAATCTTTCCTGTAGTCACCCAGCCAGATACATTGTATAATCTCTCCTGTAGTCACCCAGCCAGATACATTGTATAATCTCTCCTGTAGTCACCCAGCTAGATACATTGTATAATCTCTCCTGTAGTTCTCCAGCCAGATACATTGTATAATCTCTCCTGTAGTCACCCAGCCAGATACATTGTATAATCTCTCCTGTAGTCACCCAGCCAGATACATTGTATGATCTCTCCTGTAGTCACCCAGCCAGATACATTGTATAATCTCTCCTGTAGTCATCCAGCCAGATACATTGTATAATCTCTCCTGTAGTCACCCAGCCAGATACATTGTATAATCTCTCCTGTAGTCACCCAGCCAGATACATTGTATAATCTCTCCTGTAGTCACCCAGCCAGATACATTGTATAATCTCTCCTGTAGTCACCCAGCCAGATACATTGTACAATCTCTCCTGTAGTCACCCAGCCAGATACATTGTATAATCTCTCCTGTAGTCACCCAGCCAGATACATTGTATAATCTCTCCTGTAGTCACCCAGCCAGACACATTGTATAATCTCTCCTGTAGTCACCCAGCCAGATACATTGTATAATCTCTCCTGTAGTCACCCAGCCAGATACATTGTATAATCTCTCCTGTAGTCACCCAGCCAGATACATTGTATAATCTCTCCTGTAGTCACCCAGCCAGATACATTGTATAATCTCTCCTGTAGTCACCCAGCCAGATACATTGTATAATCTCTCCTGTAGTCACCCAGCCAGATACATTGTATAATCTCTCCTGTAGTCACCCAGCCAGACACATTGTATAATCTCTCCTGTAGTCACCCAGCCAGATACATTGTATAATCTCTCCTGTAGTCACCCAGCCAGATACATTGTATAATCTCTCCTGTAGTCACCCAGCCAGATACATTGTATAATCTCTCCTGTAGTCACCCAGCCAGATACATTGTATAATCTCTCCTGTAGTCACCCAGCCAGATACATTGTATAATCTCTCCTGTAGTCACCCAGCCAGATACATTGTATAATCTCTCCTGTAGTCATCCAGCCAGATACATTGTATAATCTCTCCTGTAGTCACCCAGCCAGATACATTGTATAATCTCTCCTGTAGTCACCCAGCCAGACACATTGTATAATCTCTCCTGTAGTCACCCAGCCAGATACATTGTATAATCTCTCCTGTAGTCACCCAGCCAGATACATTGTATAATCTCTCCTGTAGTCACCCAGCCAGATACATTGTATAATCTCTCCTGTAGTCACCCAGCCAGACACATTGATGGTCTTGTAAGTATAAACGGCCACGCCCACTCACATGGGTTCTTCAAGGTGTCTCATTAAAACGTTGCTCAGTTTGTATCAAGGGACCTAGCGTGTGCCAGGACAACATTCCCCCCACCATTACACCACCCCCACCAGCCTGTACTGTTGACACCAGGCACCATTACACCACCCCCACCAGCCTGTACCGTTGACACCAGGGACCATTACACCACCCCCACCAGCCTGTACCGTTGACACCAGGCACCATTACACCACCCCCACCAGCCTGTACCGTTGACACCACCCCCACCAGCCTGTACCGTTGACACCAGGCACCATTACACCACCACCCCCACCAGCCTGTACTGTTGACACCAGGCACCGTTACACCACCCCCACCAGCCTGTACTGTTGACACCAGGCACCATTACACCACCACCCCCACCAGCCTGTACCGTTGACACCAGGCACCATTACACCACCCCCACCAGCCTGTACCATTGACAGCAGGCACCATTACACCACCCCCACCAACCTGTACCGTTGACACCAGGCACCATTACACCACCCCCACCAGCCTGTACCGTTGACACCAGGCACCATTACACCACCCCCACCAGCCTGTACCATTGACAGCAGGCACCATTACACCACCACCACCCCCACCAGCCTGTACCGTTGACACCAGGCACCATTACACCACCCCCACCAGCCTGTACCGTTGACACCAGGCACCATTACACCACCCCCACCAGCCTGTACCGTTGACACCAGGCACCATTACACCACCACCCCCACCAGCCTGTACCATTGACAGCAGGAACCATTACACCACCCCCACCAGCCTGTACTGTTGACACCAGGCACCATAACACCACCCCCACCAGCCTATACCGTTGACACCAGGCACCATTACACCACCCCCACCAGCCTGTACCGTTGACACCAGGCACCATTACACCACCCCCACCAGCCTGTACTGTTGACACCAGGCACCATTACACCACCCCCACCAGCCTGTACCGTTGACACCACCCCCACCAGCCTGTACCGTTGACACCAGGCACCATTACACCACCCCTACCAGCCTGTACCGTTGACACCAGGCACCATTACACCACCCCCACCAGCCTGTACCGTTGACACCAGGCACCATTACACCACCCCCACCAGCCTGTACCGTTGACACCAGGCACCATTACACCACCCCCACCAACCTGTACCTTTGACACCAGGCACCATTACACCACCCCCACCAGCCTGTACCGTTGACACCACCCCCACCAGCCTGTACTGTTGACACCAGGCACCATTACACCACCCCCACCAGCCTGTACTGTTGACACCAGGCACCATTACACCACCCCCACCAGCCTGTACCGTTGACACCAGGCACCATTACACCATCCCCACCAGCCTATACCGTTGACACAAAGCACCATTACACCACCCCCACCAGCCTGTACCGTTGACACAAAGCACCATTACACCACCCCCACCAGCCTGTACCGTTGACACCAGGCACCATTACACCACCCCTACCAGCCTGTACCGTTGACACCACCCCCACCAGCCTGTACCATTGACAGCAGGCACCATTACACCACCACCACCCCCACCAGCCTGTACCGTTGACACCAGGCACCATTACACCACCCCCACCAGCCTGTACCGTTGACACCAGGCACCATTACACCACCCCCACCAGCCTGTACCGTTGACACCACCCCCACCAGCCTGTACCGTTGACACCAGGCACCATTACACCACCCCTACCAGCCTGTACCGTTGACACCAGGCACCATTACACCACCCCCACCAGCCTGTACCGTTGACACCAGGCACCATTACACCACCCCCACCAGCCTGTACCGTTGACACCAGGCACCATTACACCACCCCCACCAACCTGTACCTTTGACACCAGGCACCATTACACCACCCCCACCAGCCTGTACCGTTGACACCACCCCCACCAGCCTGTACTGTTGACACCAGGCACCATTACACCACCCCCACCAGCCTGTAATGTTGACACCAGGCACCATTACACCACCCCCACCAGCCTGTACCGTTGACACCAGGCACCATTACACCATCCCCACCAGCCTATACCGTTGACACAAAGCACCATTACACCACCCCCACCAGCCTGTACCGTTGACACAAAGCACCATTACACCACCCCCACCAGCCTGTACCGTTGACACCAGGCACCATTACACCACCCCTACCAGCCTGTACCGTTGACACCACCCCCACCAGCCTGTACCATTGACAGCAGGCACCATTACACCACCACCACCCCCACCAGCCTGTACCGTTGACACCAGGCACCATTACACCACCCCCACCAGCCTGTACCGTTGACACCAGGCACCATTACACCACCCCCACCAGCCTGTACCGTTGACACCAGGCACCATTACACCACCCCCACCAGCCTGTACTGTTGACACCAGGCACCATTACACCACCCCCACCAGCCTGTACCGTTGACACCAGGCACCATTACACCACCCCCACCAGCCTGTACCGTTGACAGCAGGCACCATTACACCACCCCCACCAGCCTGTACCGTTGACACCAGGCACCATTACACCACCCCCACCAGCTTGTACCGTTGACACCACCCCCACCAGCCTGTACCGTTGACAGCAGGCAGGATGGGGCCATGGACTGCTTTGTTGTAAAGCATTTGCCTTTTTGTGACCTGTTAGCTTTTTGTGACCCACCTGTTAGCTTTTTGTGGCCCACCTGTTAGCTTTTTGTGACCCACCTGTTAGCTTTTTGTGACCTGTTAGCTTTTTGTGACCCACCTGTTAGCTTTTTGTGACCTGTTAGCTTTTTGTGACCCACCTGTTAGCTTTTTGTGACCTGTTAGCTTTTTGTGACCCACCTGTTAGCTTTTTGTGGCCCACCTGTTAGCTTTTTGTGGCCCACCTGTTAGCTTTTTGTGGCCCACCTGTTAGCTTTTTGTGGCCCACCTGTTAGCTTTTTGTGGCCCACCTGTTAGCTTTTTGTGGCCCACCTGTTAGCTTTTTGTGGCCCACCTGTTAGCTTTTTGTGGCCCACCTGTTAGCTTTTTGTGGCCCACCTGTTAGCTTTTTGTGGCCCACCTGTTAGCTTTTTGTGGCCCACCTGTTAGCTTTTTGTGGCCCACCTGTTAGCTTGCACGGTGTTTGTCTCCTTCAACCTCTCTCATCAACGAGCTGTTTTCGCCCACAGGACTGGCCAATGACGGGATGTTATTTATTTGTAGCACTATTCTCAGTAAACCCTAGACACTGTCATATGTGAAAATCCCTAGGAGGCTGGTTTCTGGGAAACTGGAACCGGCGAACCTGGCACCGGCGATCATACCACGCTCAAAGTTACTTAGGTCACTGGTTTTTCCCAATCTAATGTTCAATCAAACAGTAACTGAATGCCACATCGCCTGTCTGCCTGCTTTATATAGCAAGCCATGTGACTAACTTTATATAGCAAGCCACAGCCATGTGACTAACTTTATATAGCAAGCCACAGCCATGTGACTAACTTTATATAGCAAGCCACAGCCATGTGACTAACTTTATATAGCAAGCCACAGCCATGTGACTAACTTTATATAGCAAGCCATGTGACTAACTTTATATAGCAAGCCACAGCCATGTGACTAACTTTATATAGCAAGCCACGGCCATGTGATTAACTTTATATAGCAAGCCATGTGACTAACTTTATATAGCAAGCCATGTGACTAACTTTATATAGCAAGCCATGTGACTAACTTTATATAGCAAGCCATGTGACTAACTTTATATAGCAAGCCATGTGACTAACTTTATATAGCAAGCCACGGCCATGTGACTAACTTTATATAGCAAGCCACAGCCATGTGACTAACTTTATATAGCAAGCCACAGCCATGTGACTAACTTTATATAGCAAGCCACGGCCATGTGACTAACTTTATATAGCAAGCCATGTGACTAACTTTATATAGCAAGCCACAGCCATGTGACTAACTTTATATAGCAAGCCATGTGACTAACTTTATATAGCAAGCCACAGCCATGTGACTAACTTTATATAGCAAGCCATGTGACTAACTTTATATAGCAAGCCACAGCCATGTGACTAACTTTATATAGCAAGCCACAGCCATGTGACTAACTTTATATAGCAAGCCACAGCCATGTGACTAAATTGATCTGTGGTTTCTTGGGCTCACTGCTAGTAAATGACACTCAACCTGTCTTCACCATAAGGGAGGTTTCTGAGTCAGAGGTGAACAAGGTGATTAGCTCACTAAAGAACTCAAAAGCCAACGATGTGTTTGGGCTGGACTCTACCTTTCTTAAAAACTACAAAGAGTCACTCATGGGCCCCATTCCTAAGGTCACCAACACATCTATTGGTCTCGGGGTGTTTCCAAGGGTCTGGAAGTCGGCCATAATAACGGCCATCTTTAAATCAATGAACCTGCTGACATGAGTAACTACAGGTTCATTAGTATGCTACCTTTGGTGTCGAAGGTTGCTGAAAAGTTTGTAGCAGAACAACTGCCCACCTCAACAACAGCCCCTTCACATTACACTCCATGCAGTTTGGCTTGAGAGGAAAATACTCCCCAAAAACGGCCAACTGCTTTCTTCTGGAAAATGTGAAGGCCAAGATGGACAAAGGGGAAGTTGTTGGGGCTGTATTTCTAGACCCAAAGAAGTCTTTTGATACAGTTAACCATGAGATTCTCATCACAACACAATCTTTTCCCCGATGCCTTGAGATGGATGAAATCCTACCTTGAAGGCAGAACTCAGTGTGTCAGAGTGAGCAATGAGCTGTCGCCCACTCTTAGCAATGATGTGGGCGTTCCCCAAGGGTCAATTCCGGGGCACCTCCTGTTCAGCCTGTACATTAATGATCTGTCTTCTGTCTGAATATCAAACGTGTGCAAATAATACAGTGATATATGTGCATGCAAAGAGTAAACAACAAGCTGCACAAGAACTCACTACTGTAATGGTCCAGGTTACAAAGTGGCTCCGTAACTCACTACTGTAATGGTCCAGGTTACAAAGTGGCTCAGTGACTCACTACTGTAATGGTCCAGGTTACAAAGTGGCTCAGTGACTCACTACTGTAATGGTCCAGGTTACAAAGTGGCTCAGTGACTCACTTCTGTAATAGTCCAGGTTACAAAGTGGCTCAGTGACTCACTACTGTAATGGTCCAGGTTACAAAGTGGCTCAGTGACTCACTTCTGTAATAGTCCAGGTTACAAAGTGGCTCAGTGACTCACTACTGTAATGGTCCAGGTTACAAAGTGGCTCAGTGACTCACTACTGTAATGGTCCAGGTTACAAAGTGGCTCAGTGACTCACTACTGTAATGGTCCAGGTTACAAAGTGGCTCAGTGACTCGTGTTTGCATCTCAATGTGAAATAAAAGAGTCTGCATATTGTTCACGAAGAGGACAACAGATGCTACGGAGCCAGATGTCTATGTGTCAGGGGAGAAGCTCCAAGTGGTATATCATTTGAAGTACCTTGGCATCATACTTGATTCCAACCTCTCTTTTAAAAAGCAGGTGAAAAAGGTAATTCAGATAACCGAATTCAACCTAGCGATTCATCCAAAATTGTTTGACTACAGAGGTAGCAAAACTGTACTTTAATGCTATGATACTCCCCCACGTAACATACTGCTTGACTAGTTGGGCCCAAGCTTGCTGTACAGCATTAAAACCCATTCAGTCTGTCTACAAACAGGCTCTCAAAGTGCTTGACAGGAAGCCCAATAGCCATCATCACTGTTACATCCTCAGAAAGCATGAGCTCCTGAGTTGGGGAAATCTTGTGCAATACACTGACGCATGTCTTGTATTCCAGATCCTAAATGGCCTGACTCCTCCCCCTCCACTCAGTACTTTAGTTAAACAGAAAACCCAAACATATGGCAGCAGATCC
Source organism: Salvelinus fontinalis (assembly GCF_029448725.1). Lineage (NCBI taxonomy): Eukaryota > Metazoa > Chordata > Actinopteri > Salmoniformes > Salmonidae > Salvelinus > Salvelinus fontinalis. The sequence continues at coordinate 85,270,378 of NC_074670.1, forward strand.
TCAAGGTCTGCCATGAGAGGTGACTGTATAGTTCCCTTAAGGAAAAGCACCTTTAGTAAATCCGCTTTCTCTGTGAGAGCTTCCCATGTCTGGAATACACTGCCATCAGACACACACAACTGCACCACATATCAAACCTTCACAAAATGCATGAAGACATGGCTAAAGACCAATCAGACTAGTAAACATAAAGACATGGCTAAAGGCCAATCAGATTAGTAAACATGACGACACGGCTAAAGGCCAATCAGACTAGTAAACATGACGACACGGCTAAAGACCAATCAGACTAGTAAACATGACGACACGGCTAAAGACCAATCAGACTAGTAAACATGACGACATAGCTGTGCATTGTCTCTCCATGTTATCTGTAGCTGGTGAGGTGTGTATTGTCTCCATGTTGTCTGTAGCTGGTGAGGTGTGTATTGTCTCCATGTTGTCTGTAGCTGGTGAGGTGTGTATTGTCTCTCCATGTTATCTGTAGCTGGTGAGGTGTGTATTGTCTCCATGTTGTCTGTAGCTGGTGAGGTGTGTATTGTCTCTACATGTTATCTGTAGCTGGTGAGGTGTGTATTGTCTCTACATGTTATCTGTAGCTGGTGAGGTGTGTATTGTCTCTACATGTTATCTGTAGCTGGTGAGGTGTGTATTGTCTCTACATGTTGTCTGTAGCTGGTGAGGTGTGTATTGTCTCTACATGTTGTCTGTAGCTGGTGAGGTGTGTATTGTCTCTACATGTTATCTGTAGCTGGTGAGGTGTGTATTGTCTCTACATGTTATCTGTAGCTGGTGAGGTGTGTATTGTCTCTACATGTTGTCTGTAGCTGGTGAGGTGTGTATTGTCTCTACATGTTATCTGTAGCTGGTGAGGTGTGTATTGTCTCTCCATGTTGTCTGTAGCTGGTGAGGTGTGTATTGTCTCTACATGTTATCTGTAGCTGGTGAGGTGTGTATTGTCTCCATGTTATCTGTAGCTGGTGAGGTGTGTATTGTCTCTCCATGTTATCTGTAGCTGGTGAGGTGTGTATTGTCTCCATGTTGTCTGTAGCTGGTGAGGTGTGTATTGTCTCTACATGTTATCTGTAGCTGGTGAGGTGTGTATTGTCTCTACATGTTGTCTGTAGCTGGTGAGGTGTGTATTGTCTCTCCATGTTATCTGTAGCTGGTGAGGTGTGTATTGTCTCTCCATGTTATCTGTAGCTGGTGAGGTGTGTATTGTCTCCATGTTGTCTGTAGCTGGTGAGGTGTGTATTGTCTCTCCATGTTATCTGTAGCTGGTGAGGTGTGTATTGTCTCTACATGTTATCTGTAGCTGGTGAGGTGTGTATTGTCTCCATGTTATCTGTAGCTGGTGAGGTGTGTATTGTCTCTCCATGTTGTCTGTAGCTGGTGAGGTGTGTATTGTCTCTCCATGTTATCTGTAGCTGGTGAGGTGTGTATTGTCTCTCCATGTTGTCTGTAGCTGGTGAGGTGTGTATTGTCTCTCCATGTTGTCTGTAGCTGGTGAGGTGTGTATTGTCTCTCCATGTTGTCTGTAGCTGGTGAGGTGTGTATTGTCTCTCCATGTTGTCTGTAGCTGGTGAGGTGTGTATTGTCTCTCCATGTTGTCTGTAGCTGGTGAGGTGTGTATTGTCTCTCCATGTTATCTGTAGCTGGTGAGGTGTGTATTGTCTCCATGTTATCTGTAGCTGATGAGGTGTGTATTGTCTCTACATGTTGTCTGTAGCTGGTGAGGTGTGTATTGTCTCTCCTTGTTATCTGTAGCTGGTGAGGTGTGTATTGTCTCTCCATGTTGTCTGTAGCTGGTGAGGTGTGTATTGTCTCTCCATGTTGTCTGTAGCTGGTGAGGTGTGTATTGTCTCTCCATGTTGTCTGTAGCTGGTGAGGTGTGTATTGTCTCTCCATGTTGTCTGTAGCTGGTGAGGTGTGTATTGTCTCTCCATGTTGTCTGTAGCTGGTGAGGTGTGTATTGTCTCTACATGTTGTCTGTAGCTGGTGAGGTGTGTATTGTCTCTCCATGTTGTCTGTAGCTGGTGAGGTGTGTATTGTCTCTCCATGTTGTCTGTAGCTGGTGAGGTGTGTATTGTCTCTCCATGTTATCTGTAGCTGGTCAGGTGTGTATTGTCTCTCCATGTTGTCTGTAGCTGGTGAGGTGTGTATTGTCTCTCCATGTTATCTGTAGCTGGTGAGGTGTGTATTGTCTCTACAGGTTATCTGTAGCTGGTGAGGTGTGTATTGTCTCTCCATGTTGTCTGTAGCTGGTGAGGTGTGTATTGTCTCTCCATGTTATCTGTAGCTGGTGAGGTGTGTATTGTCTCTCCATGTTGTCTGTAGCTGGTGAGGTGTGTATTGCCTCCATGTTATCTGTAGCTGGTGAGGTGTGTATTGTCTCTCCATGTTGTCTGTAGCTGGTGAGGTGTGTATTGTCTCCATGTTATCTGTAGCTGGTCAGGTGTGTATTGTCTCTCCATGTTATCTGTAGCTGGTGAGGTGTGTATTGTCTCTCCATGTTATCTGTAGCTGGTGAGGTGTGTATTGTCTCTCCATGTTGTCTGTAGCTGGTGAGGTGTGTATTGTCTCTCCATGTTGTCTGTAGCTGGTGAGGTGTGTATTGTCTCTACATGTTGTCTGTAGCTGATGAGGTGTGTATTGTCTCTCCATGTTGTCTGTAGCTGGTGAGGTGTGTATTGTCTCCATGTTATCTGTAGCTGGTGAGGTGTGTATTGTCTCTCCATGTTATCTGTAGCTGGTGAGGTGTGTATTGTCTCTCCATGTTGTCTGTAGCTGGTGAGGTGTGTATTGTCTCTCCATGTTGTCTGTAGCTGGTGAGGTGTGTATTGTCTCTCCTTGTTATCTGTAGCTGGTGAGGTGTGTATTGTCTCTCCATGTTATCTGTAGCTGGTGAGGTGTGTATTGTCTCTACATGTTATCTGTAGCTGGTGAGGTGTGTATTGTCTCTCCATGTTATCTGTAGCTGGTGAGGTGTGTATTGTCTCCATGTTGTCTGTAGCTGGTGAGGTGTGTATTGTCTCTACATGTTGTCTGTAGCTGGTGAGGTGTGTATTGTCTCCATGTTGTCTGTAGCTGGTGAGGTGTGTATTGTCTCTCCATGTTATCTGTAGCTGGTGAGGTGTGTATTGTCTCTACATGTTATCTGTAGCTGGTGAGGTGTGTATTGTCTCTACATGTTGTCTGTAGCTGGTGAGGTGTGTATTGTCTCTCCATGTTATCTGTAGCTGGTGAGGTGTGTATTGTCTCCATGTTGTCTGTAGCTGGTGAGGTGTGTATTGTCTCTACATGTTATCTGTAGCTGGTGAGGTGTGTATTGTCTCTACATGTTGTCTGTAGCTGGTGAGGTGTGTATTGTCTCTCCATGTTATCTGTAGCTGGTGAGGTGTGTATTGTCTCCATGTTGTCTGTAGCTGGTGAGGTGTGTATTGTCTCTACATGTTATCTGTAGCTGGTGAGGTGTGTATTGTCTCCATGTTGTCTGTAGCTGGTGAGGTGTGTATTGTCTCTACATGTTATCTGTAGCTGGTGAGGTGTGTATTGTCTCTACATGTTATCTGTAGCTGGTGAGGTGTGTATTGTCTCTACATGTTGTCTGTAGCTGGTGAGGTGTGTATTGTCTCTACATGTTGTCTGTAGCTGGTGAGGTGTGTATTGTCTCTACATGTTATCTGTAGCTGGTGAGGTGTGTATTGTCTCTACATGTTGTCTGTAGCTGGTGAGGTGTGTATTGTCTCTACATGTTATCTGTAGCTGGTGAGGTGTGTATTGTCTCTCCATGTTGTCTGTAGCTGGTGAGGTGTGTATTGTCTCTACATGTTATCTGTAGCTGGTGAGGTGTGTATTGTCTCCATGTTATCTGTAGCTGGTGAGGTGTGTATTGTCTCTCCATGTTATCTGTAGCTGGTGAGGTGTGTATTGTCTCTACATGTTATCTGTAGCTGGTGAGGTGTGTATTGTCTCTACATGTTATCTGTAGCTGGTGAGGTGTGTATTGTCTCTACATGTTGTCTGTAGCTGGTGAGGTCTGTATTGTCTCCATGTTGTCTGTAGCTGGTGAGGTGTGTATTGTCTCTACATGTTATCTATAGCTGGTGAGGTGTGTATTGTCTCTACATGTTGTCTGTAGCTGGTGAGGTGTGTATTGTCTCTCCATGTTATCTGTAGCTGGTGAGGTGTGTATTGTCTCCATGTTGTCTTTAGCTGGTGAGGTGTGTATTGTCTCTACATGTTATCTGTAGCTGGTGAGGTGTGTATTGTCTCTCCATGTTATCTGTAGCTGGTGAGGTGTGTATTGTCTCCATGTTGTCTGTAGCTGGTGAGGTGTGTATTGTCTCTCCATGTTATCTGTAGCTGGTGAGGTGTGTATTGTCTCTCCATGTTGTCTGTAGCTGGTGAGGTGTGTATTGTCTCTCCATGTTGTCTGTAGCTGATGAGGTGTGTATTGTCTCTCCATGTTGTCTGTAGCTGGTGAGGTGTGTATTGTCTCTCCATGTTGTCTGTAGCTGGTGAGGTGTGTATTGTCTCTCCATGTTGTCTGTAGCTGGTGAGGTGTGTATTGTCTCTACATGTTGTCTGTAGCTGGTGAGGTGTGTATTGTCTCTCCATGTTATCTGTAGCTGGTGAGGTGTGTATTGTCTCTCCATGTTATCTGTAGCTGGTGAGGTGTGTATTGTCTCTCCATGTTGTCTGTAGCTGGTGAGGTGTGTATTGTCTCTCCATGTTATCTGTAGCTGGTGAGGTGTGTATTGTCTCTCCATGTTATCTGTAGCTGGTGAGGTGTGTATTGTCTCTCCATGTTATCTGTAGCTGGTGAGGTGTGTATTGTCTCCATGTTGTCTGTAGCTGGTGAGGTGTGTATTGTCTTTCCATGTTATCTGTAGCTGGTGAGGTGTGTATTGTCTCCATGTTGTCTGTAGCTGGTGAGGTGTGTATTGTCTCTCCATGTTGTCTGTAGCTGGTGAGGTGTGTATTGTCTCTACATGTTATCTGTAGCTGGTGAGGTGTGTATTGTCTCTCCATGTTGTCTGTAGCTGGTGAGGTGTTTATTGTCTCCATGTTATCTGTAGCTGGTGAGGTGTGTATTGTCTCTCCATGTTATCTGTAGCTGGTGAGGTGTGTATTGTCTCTCCATGTTGTCTGTAGCTGGTGAGGTGTGTATTGTCTCCATGTTATCTGTAGCTGGTGAGGTGTGTATTGTCTCTCCATGTTGTCTGTAGCTGGTGAGGTGTGTATTGTCTCTCCATGTTATCTGTAGCTGGTGAGGTGTGTATTGTCTCTCCATGTTGTCTGTAGCTGGTGAGGTGTGTATTGTCTCTCCTTGTTATCTGTAGCTGGTGAGGTGTGTATTGTCTCTCCATGTTGTCTGTAGCTGGTGAGGTGTGTATTGTCTCCATGTTATCTGTAGCTGGTGAGGTGTGTATTGTCTCTCCATGTTGTCTGTAGCTGGTGAGGTGTGTATTGTCTCTACATGTTGTCTGTAGCTGGTGAGGTGTGTATTGTCTCCATGTTATCTGTAGCTGGTGAGGTGTGTATTGTCTCTCCATGTTGTCTGTAGCTGGTGAGGTGTGTCTTGTCTCTCCATGTTATCTGTAGCTGGTGAGGTGTGTATTGTCTCTCCATGTTATCTGTAGCTGGTGAGGTGTGTATTGTCTCTCCATGTTATCTGTAGCTGGTGAGGTGTGTATTGTCTCTACATGTTATCTGTAGCTGGTGAGGTGTGTATTGTCTCTCCATGTTGTCTGTAGCTGGTGAGGTGTGTATTGTCTCTCCTTGTTATCTGTAGCTGGTGAGGTGTGTATTGTCTCTACATGTTATCTGTAGCTGGTGAGGTGTGTATTGTCTCCATGTTATCTGTAGCTGATGAGGTGTGTATTGTCTCTACATGTTATCTGTAGCTGGTGAGGTGTGTATTGTCTCTCCATGTTGTCTGTAGCTGGTGAGGTGTGTATTGTCTCTCCTTGTTATCTGTAGCTGGTGAGGTGTGTATTGTCTCTCCATGTTGTCTGTAGCTGGTGAGGTGTGTATCGTCTCCATGTTATCTGTAGCTGGTGAGGTGTGTATTGTCTCTCCATGTTGTCTGTAGCTGGTGAGGTGTGTATTGTCTCTCCATGTTATCTGTAGCTGGTGAGGTGTGTATTGTCTCTCCATGTTGTCTGTAGCTGGTGAGGTGTGTATTGTCTCTCCATGTTATCTGTAGCTGGTGAGGTGTGTATTCTCTCTCCATGTTGTCTGTAGCTGGTGAGGTGTGTATTGTCTCTCCATGTTGTCTGTAGCTGGTGAGGTGTGTATTGTCTCTCCATGTTGTCTGTAGCTGATGAGGTGTGTATTGTCTCTCCATGTTGTCTGTAGCTGGTGAGGTGTGTATTGTCTCTCCATGTTGTCTGTAGCTGATGAGGTGTGTATTGTCTCTCCATGTTGTCTGTAGCTGGTGAGGTGTGTATTGTCTCTCCATGTTGTCTTTAGCTGGTGAGGTGTGTATTGTCTCTCCATGTTGTCTGTAGCTGGTGAGGTGTGTATTGTCTCTACATGTTATCTGTAGAATTGAGGTTGCTTTTATGGATTTAGTTTTGTTGCTATTTGTGCAATTTTTCTGTCTGCATGCTACGTGTGTCTTGTCCTTTGCTGCTCTGTCTGCATGCTACGGGTTGCTGGTTCTATGTTACTCTGTCTGCATGCTACGTGTTGCTGGTTCTATGTTACTCTGTCTGCATGCTACGTGTTGCTGGTTCTATGTTGCTCTGCATGCTACGGGTTGCTGGTTCTATGTTGCTCTGCATGCTACGTGTTGCTGGTTCTATGTTGCTCTGCATGCTACGTGTTGCTGGTTCTATGTTGCTCTGCATGCTACGTGTTGCTGGTTCTATGTTGCTCTGCATGTGGCCACTGCTCATTGTTTGTCTGTATTGTTATTGGAATTGTTTTTAATAACCAGCCCAGGGACTGAGGTTGAAAATTAGCTAAAACCGACACTTTTACTGAAACATTGATTAATGTGCACAGTTCCTGTAAAAATATAAATAAACTCAAACTGTCTGTAAGAGCAAACCATTATCGTGAACGGGGTGGTGTACCTAATAAACTGGCCACTGAGTGTATGGTTATTACTAAGTGTGTATATATTGTATGTATTTATGTGTTCTGATGAGATGTATTTATTATTGTTCAGTGTCTTATACCAGTATGTGAATAAAGGTTCAACTGAACTGTCTGGTAACTATCATATGAATGGTTGGCGACTCCTAGTGGCCAGCGTAGGACACTGCATGTAACAAGCTTGCTTCAGGGCTCAGCCATTTTCCGGAAGCTTGCTTCAGGGCTCGGGTATTTTCTGGAAGCTTGCTTCAGGGCTCGGGTATTTTATGGAAGCTTGCTTCAAGGCTCGGGTATTTTATGGAAGCTTGCTTCAGGGCTCGGGTATTTCATGGAAGCTTGCTTCAGGGCTCGGGTATTTTATGGAAGCTTGCTTCAGGGCTCGGGTATTTCATGGAAGCTTGCTTCAGGGCTCGGGTATTTTATGGAAGCTTGCTTCAGGGCTCTGGTATTTCATGGAAGCTTGCTTCAGGGCTCGGATATTTTATGGAAGCTTGTGTGAGCGGACCAAGTAATTGCGCGTCACTCTAAAGCGGGAAGGTGGAACAAACGAGTCAGGAGTAGGTTTTCTTGATTTAACACAGGTCTATATTGAGGGCATTTGGTCAACACAAACACTCCAACAGAATCAATGAAACTCTCCCAAGGGGAAAAAAAACATACATCTTCTTCTCCAGATCAAACAGGAACACAATATGATTGTCTTTAAACTACAACAAATGTCACGGGATTGTCACCGTCTTAATGGTTCTTCATAGACAGCTCCTCTGTCTCGGTGGCCATCTTCCAGAGATAGTTCCCCTCTCTGCTGGTTCCATACTCTCTCTTATAGGGGAAGGAGAATATCTCATTAGTAGTGTCAGCTGTGCTTAATTGCCTCTGGTTACCTTGTCTCCCATGCCTTGTTGGGCTACCATCCGTGAGCCCAGCCTGCCCTCTGGTGGTCCTTCCACACTTGCTTCAGGGTATTTTCTGTATACCAGGGAGAGAATTTCTTGTGACTGCATCTAGGGTATCACGCAAGATTTTTGTACTCCGATGTCCTTGGATAGGTGGAGGGAGCCTGGAGGGGCATCTAGGAATCTTTGGGTTGTCCGGAAATGAATAGAGCTTTTGATAATCCTTGGTTGGGGTCTGGGCGAATGATTTGTTGCGATGTGAGAGGGTGTCCAATAATCCAGGATTATGAGGAAAAACATTTAGATCCACAATATCTACTCTGCAGGACAAAACTAGATCCAGAGTATGACCGTGGCAATGAGTAGGTCCCGAGACATGTAGGACAAAACCAAATGAGTCGATGATGGCTCCGAAAGCCTTTTGGAGTGGGTCTGTGGACTTTTCCATGTAAATATTTAAATCACCAAAAATTTGAATATTATCTGCCATGACTACGAGGTCCGATAGGAATTCAGGGAACTCAGTGAGGAACGCTGTATACGGCCCAGGAGGCCTGTAAACTGTAGCTACAAAAAGGGATTGAGCAGGCTGCATACATTTCATTACTAGAAGCTCAAAAAACTAAAATGCAGTCTATTTGTTTTGTAAATAGAAATTTGCTGTCAAATTTTAGTAACACCTCTGCCTTTGCGGGAGGATATGGTCACTAGTGTAACTAGGTTAACACAGTAAATTCATCAGGCTTGAGCCATTTTTCAGTCAGGTCAATCACATCAAGATTATGATCAGTGATTAGTTCATTGACTATAACTGCCTTGGAAGTGAGGGATCTAACATAAAGTAGTCCTATTTTGAGATGTGAGGTATTATCACAAATCCTAAAATAATGGCAGGAATGGACGTGGTCTTTATTCCAGTGAGCTAAAGTGAACACTGCCATGTTTAGTTTTGCCCAACCTAAACTCAGCAAAAAAAGAACTGTCAACTGCATTTATTTTCAGCAAATAAATATTTGTGTAAATATTTGTATGAACATAACAAAATTCAACAACTGAGACAATAACTGAACAAGTTCCACAGACATGCGACTAACATAAATTGAATAATGTGTCCCTGAACAAAGGGGCGTCAAAATCAAAAGTAACAGTCAGTATCTGGTGTGGCCACCAGCTGCATTAATGCAACCGCTGTGTCAGATTTCCAAAAAAGCTTTACCGAAAAAGCACACCATGCAATAATCTGAGTACAGCGCTCAGAGCCCAAACAAGCCAAAGAGATATCCGCCATGTTGTGGAGTCAACAAAGTCAGAAAGAGCATTATAAATATTTACTTACCTTTGATGATCTTCCCTGATTCAAAATGGCCGTACTTCTTCATTACACAAAGGAAAAACCCTCAACTAATTTCTAAAGACTGTTGATATCCAGTGGAAGCGGTAGGAACTGCACGAAGGTCAATTAGAAATCTGTATTCCCAATGAAAAACCATTGAATAGAGATTGACCTCAAAAAAAAGAAAATCTGAATGGTTTGTCCTCGGGGTTTCGCCTGCTACATAAGTTCTGTTATACTCACAGACATGATTCAAACAGTTTTAGAAACTTCAGAGTGTTTTCTATCTAGATCTAACAATATGCATATCTTATCTTCTGGGGACGAGTAGCTGGCAGTTCAATTTGGGTATGCTTTTCATCCAAACATGAAAATGCTGCACCCTATCCTAGAGAAGTTAAACGTTTTTATCATGCTAACGCTAACTAGATTTCCGTGAGGGCGTGGACAATGTTCCTGCATCCAGGGAGATCTCTTTCACGGTAAATGCTACATATGTCGGGTCAATGGGAATGTATTTAAAAGCCACAATGCCTATAACCCATGATGGGATTGAATTCCGGCCTAAGAACCTGGGCTGGAACAAAACCCCTAGAACTGCCAGGTCAGGAACATTTATTACAACCCTAACACTCAGGAACATTCATTACAACCCTAAGAGTCAGGAACATTCATTACAACCCTAAAAGAAGGGAACATTCATTACATCCCTAACAGTCAGGAACATTCATTACATCCCTTATACTCAGGAACATTCATTACAACCCTAAGAGTCAGGAACATTCATTACAACCCTAAAAGAAGGGAACATTCATTACAACCCTAAGAGTCAGGAACATTCATTACATCCCTAACATTCAGGAATAATAATTACAACCCTAACATTCAGGAATAATAATTACAACCCTAACAGTCAGGAATAATAATTACATCCCTAACAGTCAGGAACATTCATCACATCCCTAACAGTCAGGAACATTCAGCTTGTCTCTTACTAAAGGCCTCATCATCACAGCCAACTGACCTCCTCAAGCACCATGTTAATCCCTAAAGCTCAGGCTGTAACTCAAGATTTACCTCTCTCTCTCCTTCTCTCCATCCCTCCACCTCTCTCTCTCCTTCTCTAATCTGGCCAGCTATGTGTTTGTGTTTGTTTCTCAGAGACTGCTAAGTCTGGAACAAAACAACCGCAGGGTCAAATTCAAGACCTTAAGGATCTTTATGTAAATCAACATCAAGTTCAGTTCAAGTCCATCTTCACTTCTTCTTCAATCTTGTTCTCTTGAAGTTGAGAAGAAGCAGTAGATGAAGAGCTGAGTGACGAAACATTGTTTCAGGAAATCACAGGGAGCAGAGATTCCACAAAGCAGAATCAGGTCCTTTCCACGAATCCTAAAATATTCTATTCTGGGTTAGCACCATACATACACCAGACAGACTAAATCACATCACAGGGAGCAGAGATTCCACAAAGCAGAATCAGGTCCTTTCCACGAGTCCAAGTTCTTAATTTCTGTAACGCACAGTTCAGACAAAGTGAATAAGAAGCAGACTGGTACGGTTAAGAGCTTTGCTTGACATAACGATCCATAACAAACAGGGTTATTGAGAGTGTGCAACTTAGATTTTCTGATATATAAAATAAATGTTCAGCAAAGATTGAGCTACTTCCTCTTTACAGAAAAAGTGTTGTGATTCGAAGCTCTATGTTTGCTATTCTGGGTTTGCTATTCTGGGTTTGCTATTCTGGGTTTGCTATTCTGGGTTTGCTATTCTGGGTTTCCTATTCTGGGTTTGCTATTCCGGGTTTGCTATTCCGGGTTTGCTATTCCGGGTTTGCTATTCCGGGTTTGCTATTCCGGGTTTGCTATTCCGGGTTTGCTATTCCGGGTTTGCTATTCCGGGTTTGCTATTCCGGGTTTGCTATTCCGGGTTTGCTATTCCGGGTTTGCTATTCTGGGTTTGCTATTCTGGGTTTTGAAACAGAAATAGCAGAGATGTGCTTTGAAAATAGCAACTTGGATGAAATATGACAATGTTTGCTTTCCCACTTTCCTACTTCTGAGTTTGGTGCGTCTACTCAGATATGTCACCTTCATGGGAAGAAGCAAAATAATATTGGGCACCTGAACAGGTAAAATAATTTGGACGCTGGACATTTCATGAGTCAGATTTAGCCCATTTCAATCAGACATGAGGATGAAACATAAAAATATCCACGATTCACATCACGTGTAAGGATATTTAAATGATGATACTTTTTTTTTTAGAAATACAGTAAATATATTTTTAGTTTTATTTTTATTTCACCTTTATTTAACCAGGTAGACCAGATCACCTGTATTTAACCAGGTAGACCAGATCACCTGTATTTAACCAGGTAGACCAGATCACCTGTATTTAACCAGGTAGGCCAGATCACCTTTATTTAACCAGGTAGACCAGATCACCTGTATTTAACCAGGTAGACCAGATCACCTTTATTTAACCAGGTAGACCAGATCACCTGTATTTAACCAGGTAGACCAGATCACCTGTATTTAACCAGGTAGACCAGATCACCTGTATTTAACCAGGTAGACCAGATCACCTGTATTTAACCAGGTAGGCCAGATCACCTTTATTTAACCAGGTAGACCAGATCACCTGTATTTAACCAGGTAGACCAGATCACCTTTATTTAACCAGGTAGACCAGATCACCTGTATTTAACCAGGTAGACCAGATCACCTGTATTTAACCAGGTAGACCAGATCACCTGTATTTAACCAGGTAGACCAGATCACCTGTATTTAACCAGGTAGGCCAGATCACCTTTATTTAACCAGGTAGACCAGATCACCTGTATTTAACCAGGTAGACCAGATCACCTTTATTTAACCAGGTAGACCAGATCACCTGTATTTAACCAGGTAGACCAGATCACCTGTATTTAACCAGGTAGACCAGATCACCTGTATTTAACCAGGTAGACCAGATCACCTGTATTTAACCAGGTAGGCCAGATCACCTTTATTTAACCAGGTAGACCAGATCACCTGTATTTAACCAGGTAGGCCAGATCACCTTTATTTAACCAGGTAGACCAGATCACCTGTATTTAACCAGGTAGACCAGATCACCTGTATTTAACCAGGTAGACCAGATCACCTGTATTTAACCAGGTAGACCAGATCACCTTTATTTAACCAGGTAGACCAGTTCACCTTTATTTAACCAGGTAGACCAGTTCACCTTTATGTAACCAGGTAGGCTAGTTGAGAACAAGTTCTCATTTACAACTGCGACCTGGCATGATCAGGTAATGACTGCAGATGTGGTACATTTCTGAAAATATGTGGATTCGTTCCTAAGTTTAGATACTGTAAGTCAGCGTGTTGACACATACCCTTTCCGGAATATTCAACAAAGCAGGTGCATCCGGTGAGTATCTTGAGCATATCTCACCCCAGATATCTCCTCGGACTCATACGGTAGCAGGGAGAGGAGGTCCTGATTGGATGCATGTAGAAACTGTTATGGAGAATATCCTAGCTTCGTATATGAAATGAAGGACACGTGTATCTGGAGCATATCCTTATATCTAATAACATGTCACATATCCGTAAATATCTAGATAAAGACACCCCCTGATATTGACCCTATTCACCCAGTCAACAGTTCTCTGCAACAGACTTCCTCGTTGGTTTATTGTTGAAGTCGGGCATAACAGCGACCTCTCACAGAAGTCCTCCACCTGCCAATCCGAGACCATGATTGTGCTTCTGTTGTGGGAGTGGTAGCGAAGCAACCTTTATTTGCATGCAATTAAAATCTATTAATATGCATTACTATTTCTCCCGACTGTGGAAGATCTGCTCTGGCACGCTGCATGAACCAGAGGCGTGCTTCACAGAGGCGTGCTCTCTCTCTTCCTCTCTCTCTCTCTTCCTCTCTCTCTTCCTCTCGCTCTCTCTTCCTCTCTCTCTCTCTTTCTCTCTCTATTTCTCCCTGTCTCTCCTGCAGTGTCAGAACTGAGTCTCATTCACTCCTGTATCTTTCCCGTTGCTGGCGAGAGCGTGTGCGTCCTGTGTGTTTCTAGTGAGTGATGCTTCTTGTGAGTCTCTCCTGGTGACTGTCCAGTCCCGTGTGTCTCTCCACGGTCTCCCATCCCTGGTCTGTGTCCCTGTGTCCTGCTGCGTCTCTGCCTCACTACTCAGGTGTGTGTCGCTGCGGGGGATGCTCTCAGCCCGGACCCCTCCCTTCCCCCCTGTGGTGAGACTCTTCTGGAAGGACTCAGAGGTAAAGTAGTACACCACTGGGTCTAGGCAGCAGTTGAGTGTGGCCAGACACAGGGTGATGGGGTACAGCGTCCGGACAAACCTTCACATTCAGAAAAACGCTTATGAATGGCCTCAATGAGGCAAGTCATTTAGCAACTAACACCATACTGTACATACACAGACAGACTAAATCACATATCTACAAACAGCAACAACACATTTCAGAGGATATTTACAAGAACGTTGAATAAGTGCACTTTTATAAAAAATGACATCTTGATTGATATATTGATTGATATATTGATTGATATATTGATTGATTGTTAAAGCATAAGTGCTAAAATGCAATTACTTATACCTCTCCAGATTACAATTGGTCAGAGCCTGGGTCCGCACCATGGCATAGAGGAAGAGGATGGAGTTGTAGGGGACGAAACAGACGATGAAGATGGCCAGGTGGACGAGGATCATACGAAGGACCCGGCGCTTGCTGTTGCAGCCGATGGTCCCTGGGCGACGGAGGGTTCTCAGCACCAGAGAGGAACACACCAGGTTGGTCATGAGCGGGAGGAGAAAACCTACGATCTGGAGAGGACAGAAAGTGCTTAGCACATACACGACACACACTAATAATATGATACACACACTGTGAGAGGTAAGGCCGGGATTCAATCCCATCGTGTTTGAAGACAAGATGGCTTTCAAAGGCAAAATTATCGCATTCCCACGGATCTTAATAAAGGTCAGATGTCGGTTGAATTGGAGATGACCTTTAAGTGCACGCTAAAGTGGTTTCTGATTGAATCCAGGTGATTCCAGGTGAGTCTTCCAGGTGATTGAAGAGAATCTTTCTCTCTCTCTATCCCTCCCTCCCACTCCCCCCCTGCTTCTCTCTCACCCTCCCTCCCTGCCTCCCTCTCGCCCTCCCTCCCTGCCTCCCTCTCTCTCTCCTCCCTGCCTCCCTCTCGCCCTCCCTCCCTGCCTCCCTCTCGCCCTCCCTCCCTGCCTCCCTCTCTCTCTCCCTCCCTGCCTCCCTCTCGCCCTCCCTCCCTGCCTCCCTCTCGCCCTCTCTCTCTCACCCTCCCTCCCTGCCTCCCTCTCGCCCTCCCTCCCTGCCTCCCTCTCGCCCTCCCTCCCTACCTCCCTCTTGCCCTCCCTCCCTGCCTCCCTCTCGCCCTCCCTCCCTGCCTCCCTCTCTCTCTCTCGCACTCCCTCCCTGCCTCTCTCTCTCTCCCTCCCTGCCTCTCTCTCTCTCCCTCCCTGCCTGCCTGCCTCCCTCCCTCCCTCCCTCTCTCCCTGCCTCCCTCCCTCTCTCCCTCCCCCCCTCCCTCTCTCTCTCTCTCTCTCCTCACCTCTATAAAGATAGTGATCTTGGAGAGGTATGTTTTCCAGGTGCTCTTGGAAAATCCCTCAAAGCAGGCCGTAACGCGGTTCGCCTGGTTGATCGTGGAAAAGAAGGTGACCGATATCCCTCCACCCACGATGGTGAGCCAGACCGCAGCACACACCAGGCCTGCGTTCCTCCGCGTGCGGACTGAGCGCGATCGGAAGGGGTAGACGATGGCCAGAAAGCGGTCCACGCTGATGCAGGTGAGGAACAGCATGGAGCCGTAGATATTGGTGATGAAGGCTGTTCCTGATACCTGGGGGATGGAGAAAGATTGGCTAGTTAATTGATTAATTAATTTACTAATTGATTAATTCATTCATTCATTGCCTGACACTTGGGGGGTGGAATGGACGTATTAGACAGAAACTCATATACAGCCAAACACCTGTGCAATGACAGAACAGTTCACACAGTGAAAAGGACTAGAAAGTAGTAACTACCTTGCAGAGTTCGTCTCCAAAGGGCCAGTGTGGGTTGACGTTGTAGTAGACCTTGAAAGGCAGCGTGAATACAAGCACAAGGTCTGACAACGCCAGGTTAGTCATGAACAGCGTGGTCTCGTTGCGTAGCTTCATCCGGAAGCAGAACACAAAGAGAGCAGCACAGTTGGTGGAGAGCCCCAGGACAAACACCACGCTGTAGACCACGCTGTACAGGTCATACTTAAAGCTGTCATCTATCCCACAGTCCTCCATGCCTGTCTCATTCAGCACCAGACCAGCCATGCTGAGGCCGGGGTGGAGGTCTCTGGGGAGATCAGTGGGGAGTCCACCAGGCAAGCCCCCTCCAGGACATCATGATCACACACACACACTCCCAAAGATGTTGACACTATGTGTGTGTGTGTATATGGGCTGGTCGCTCCCCCTGCAGACAGGAATAAATAAGTCTGTTAGCATAATACTACAGATACCAGACCAATACAGCTGTGTCTTTCTGTCAGTCATACTATAGATACTACAACTCAGACAGACAGACAGACAGACAGACAGACAGACAGACAGACAGACAGACAGACAGACAGACAGACAGACAGACAGACAGACAGACCATGCCATGTAGAATGTATCATGTCAAAGTGTCAAGCTGATAATCGGATAATCTTCCCCCATGCCTGTCTCTTTTCTCCATGATTCCAGTGTTATTATGGGGGTTAAAACTATAAACAGATTAGACTGTAGGAGTGACAGGTCAGGAACCATCTGTCATTGATTTCACGACGTGCTCCTAGACCTAGTCCTAGTCTAACAAGGGAAAGAGAGAGCTGCTGGCGCTATAACTTATGAGACTCATTTTCAATCAAGTTTTTATAACCAATCACAACAGTTAAAAAAGTAAATGACAACAGTATTTTTGATTCAGTGACTGATTATCTGGGTCGTCACTAGTTACCACAGCCGCAAAGTCATGCATCCCGTCTATTTCTCTTCGTAAAATCAGATTAAAACTCACCTTAACCACATGTATACCCCTAACTCACCTTAACCACATGCATACCCCCTAACTCACCTTAACCACATGCATACCCCTAACTCACCTTAACCACATGCATACCCCTAACTCACCTTAACTCACCTTAACCACATGCATACCCCTAACTCACCTTAACCACATGCATACCCCCTAACTCACCTTAACTCACCTTAACCACATGCATAACCCCTAACTCACCTTAACTCACCTTAACCACATGCATACCCCCTAACTCACCTTAACTCACCTTAACCACATGCATACCCCCTAACTCACCTTAACTCACCTTAACCACATGCATACCCCTAACTCACCTTAACCACATGCATACCCCTAACTCACCTTAACCACATGCATACCCCCTAACTCACCTTAACTCACCTTAACCACATGCATACCCCTAACTCACCTTAACCACATGCATACCCCCTAACTCACCTTAACTCACCTTAACCACATGCATAACCCCTAACTCACCCTAACTCACCCTAACTTACCTTAACCACATGCATACCCCTAACTCACCCTAACTCACCCTAAATCACCTTAACCACATGCATAACCCCTAGCTCACCTTAACCACATGCATACCCCCTAACTCACCTTAACCACATGCATACCCCCTAACTCACCTTAACCAAATGCATAACCCCTAGCTCACCTTAACCACATGCATAACCCCTAACTCACCCTAACTCACCTTAACCACATGCATAACCCCTAACTCACCTTAACCACATGCATAACACCTAACTCACCTTAACCACATGCATAACCCCTAACTCACCTTAACCACATGCATGCCCCCTAACTCACCTTAACTCACCTTAACCACATGCATAACCCCTAACTCACCTTAACCACATGCATACCCCCTAACTCACCTTAACCACATGCATAACCCCTAACTCACCCTAACTCACCCTAACTCACCTTAACCACATGCATACCCCTAACTCACCTTAACTCACCTTAACCACATGCATAACCCCTAACTCACCTTAACTCACCTTAACCACATGCATAACCCCTAACTCACCTTAACCACATGCATACCCCCTAACTCACCTTAACCACATGCATAACCCCTAACTCACCTTAACTCACCTTAACCACATGCATAACCCCTAACTCACCTTAACCACATGCATACCCCCTAACTCACCTTAACCACATGCATAACCCCTAACTCACCCTAACTCACCTTAACCACATGCATAACCCCTAACTCACCTTAACTCACCTTAACCACATGCATACCCCTAACTCACCCTAACTCACATGCATACCCCCTAACTCACCTTAACCACATGCATAACCCCTAACTCACCCTAACTCACCTTAACCACATGCATACCCCTAACTCACCTTAACCACATGCATACCCCTAACTCACCTTAACCACATGCATACCCCTAACTCACCTTAACCACATGCATACCCCTAACTCACCTTAACCACATGCATACCCCTAACTCACCTTAACCACATGCTAACCCCTAACTCACCTTAACCACATGCATACCCCCTAACTCACCTTAACCACATGCATACCCCCTAACTCACCTTACCTCACCTTAACCACATGCATACCCCCTAACTCACCTTAACTCACCTTAACCACATGCATACCCCTAACTCACCTTAACCACATGCATAACCCCTAACTCACCTTAACCACATGCATATCCCCTAACTCACCCTAACCACATGCATAACCCCTAACTCACCTTAACCACATGCATACCCCTAACTCACCTTAACCACATGCATAACCCCTAACTCACCTTAACCACATGCATAACCCCTAACTCACCTGAACCACATGCATACCCCTAACTCACCTTAACCACATGCATAACCCCTAACTCACCTTAACCACATGTATAACCCCTAACTCACCTTAGCCACATGCATACCCCCTAACTCACCTTAACCACATGTATAACCCCTAACTCACCTTAACCACATGCATACCCCTAACTCACCTTAACCACATGCATACCCCTAACTCACCTTAACCACATGCATACCCCTAACTCACCCTAACCACATGCATAACCCCCTAACTCACCTTAACCACATGCATACCCCCTAACTCACCTTAACCACATGCATAACCCCTAACTCACCTTAACTCACCTTAACCACATGCATAACCCCTAACTCACCTTAACCACATGCATACCCCCTAACTCACCTTAACCACATGCATAACCCCTAACTCACCCTAACTCACCTTAACCACATGCATACCCCTAACTCACCTTAACCACATGCATAACCCCTAACTCACCCTAACTCACCTTAACCACATGCATACCCCTAACTCACCTTAACCACATGCATACCCCTAACTCACCTTAACCACATGCATACCCCTAACTCACCTTAACCACATGCATACCCCTAACTCACCTTAACCACATGCATACCCCTAACTCACCTTAACCACATGCATACCCCTAACTCACCTTAACCACATGCATACCCCCTAACTCACCTTAACCACATGCATACCCCCTAACTCACCTTACCTCACCTTAACCACATGCATACCCCCTAACTCACCTTAACTCACCTTAACCACATGCATACCCCTAACTCACCTTAACCACATGCATAACCCCTAACTCACCTTAACCACATGCATATCCCCTAACTCACCCTAACCACATGCATAACCCCTAACTCACCTTAACCACATGCATACCCCTAACTCACCTTAACCACATGCATAACCCCTAACTCACCTTAACCACATGCATAACCCCTAACTCACCTGAACCACATGCATACCCCTAACTCACCTTAACCACATGCATACCCCCTAACTCACCTTAACCACATGTATAACCCCTAACTCACCTTAACCACATGCATACCCCCTAACTCACCTTAACCACATGTATAACCCCTAACTCACCTTAACCACATGCATACCCCTAACTCACCTTAACCACATGCATACCCCTAACTCACCTTAACCACATGCATACCCCTAACTCACCCTAACCACATGCATAACCCCCTAACTCACCTTAACCACATGCATAACCCTTAACTCACCCCTAACTCACCTATCCACATGCATACCCCTAACTCACCCTAACTCACCTTAACCACATGCATACCCCCTAACTCACCTTAACCACATGCATATCCCCTAACTCACCCTAACCACATGCATAACCCCTAACTCACCTTAACTCACCTTAACCACATGCATACCCCTAACTCACCTTAACCACATGCATACCCCCTAACTCACCTTAACCACATGCATAACCCCTAACTCACCTTAACCACATGCATAACCCCTGACTCACCTTAACCACATGCATACCCCTAACTCACCTTAACCACATGCATACCCCCTAACTCACCTTAACCACATGCATACCCCTAACTCACCTTAACAACATGCATACCCCTAACTCACCTTAACCACATGCATAACCCCTAACTCACCTTAACCACATGCATACCCCTAACTCACCTTAACCACATGCATACCCCCTAACTCACCCTAACTCACCTTAACCACATGCATACCCCCTAACTCACCTTAACCACATGCATAACCCCTAACTCACCTTAACCACATGCATACCCCCTAACTCACCTCAACCACATGCATAACCCCTAACTCACCTTAACCACATGCATACCCCTAACTCACCTTAACTCACCTTAACCACATGCATACCCCTTAACTCACCTTAACCACATGCATACCCCTAACTCACCCTAACTCACCTTAACCACATGCATACCCCTAACTCACCCTAACACACCTTAACCACATGCATACCCCTAACTCACCCTAACTCACCCTAACTCACCCTAACTCACCTTAACCACATGCATAACCCCTAACTCACCTTAACCACATGCATACCCCCTAACTCACCTTAACTCACCTTAACCACATGCATAACCCCTAACTCACATTAACCACATGCATACCCCTAACTCACCTTAACCACATGCATAACCCCTAACTCACCTTAACTCACCTTAACCACATGCATAACCCCTAACTCACCCTAATTCACCCTAACCACATGCATAACCCCTAACTCACCTTAACCACATGCATAACCCCTAACTCACCTTAACCACATGCATACCCCCTAACTCACCTTAACCACATGCATACCCCTAACTCAACTTAACCACATGCATAACCCCTAACTCACCTTAACCACATGCATACCCCTAACTCACCCTAACTCACCTTAACCACATGCATAACCCCTAACTCACCCTAACTCACCCTAACCACATGCATAACCCCTAACTCACCTTAACCACATGCATAACCCCTAACTCACCTTAACCACATGCATACCCCCTAACTCACCTTAACCACATGCATACCCCTAACTCAACTTAACCACATGCATAACCCCTAACTCACCTTAACCACATGCATACCCCTAACTCACCCTAACTCACCTTAACCACATGCATAACCCCTAACTCACCTTAACTCACCTTAACCATATGCATAACCCTAACTCACCTTAACCACATGCATACCCCTAACTCACCTTAACCACATGCATAACCCCTAACTCACCTTAACCACATGCATACCCCTAACTCACCCTAACTCACCTTAACCACATGCATAACCCCTAACTCACCCTAACTCACCTTAACTCACCTTAACCACATGCATAACCCCTAACTCACCCTAACTCACCTTAACTCACCTTAACCACATGCATACCCCCTAACTCACCTTAACCACATGCATAACCCCTAACTCACCCTAACTCACCTTAACCACATGCATAACCCCTAACTCACCCTAACTCACCTTAACTCACCTTAACCACATGCATAACCCCTAACTCACCCTAACTCACCTTAACCACATGCATACCCCTAACTCACCCTAACTCACCCTGAATCACCTTAACCACATGCATAACCCCTAGCTCACCTTAACCACATGCATACCCCCTAACTCACCTTAACCACATGCATAACCCCTAACTCACCTTAACCACATGCATAACCCCTAACTCACCTTAACCACATGCATACCCCCTAACTCACCTTAACCACATGCATACCCCCTAACTCACCTTAACCACATGCATAACCCCTAGCTCACCTTAACCACATGCATAACCCCTAACTCACTCTAACGACATGCATACCCCTAACTCACCTTAACCACATGCATAACCCCTAACTCACCTTAACCACATGCATACCCCCTAACTCACCTTAACCACATGCATACCCCTAACTCACCCTAACTCACCTTAACCACATGCATAACCCCTAACTCACCTTAACCACATGCATGCCCCCTAACTCACCTTAACTCACCTTAACCACATGCATAACCCCTAACTCACCTTAACCACATGCATACCCCCTAACTCACCTTAACCACATGCATAACCCCTAACTCACCCTAACTCACCCTAACTCACCTTAACCACATGCATACCCCTAACTCACCCTAACTCACCCTAACTCACCTTAACCACATGCATAACCCCTAACTCACCTTAACTCACCTTAACCACATGCATAACCCCTAACTCACCTTAACCACATGCATACCCCCTAACTCACCTTCACCACATGCATAACCCTTAACTCACCTTAACCACATGCATACCCCTAACTCACCTTAACCACATGCAAACCCCCTAACTCACCTTAACCACATGCATACCCCTAACTCACCTTAACCACATGCATACCCCTAACTCACCTTAACCACATGCATAACCCCTAACTCACCTTAACCACATGCATACCCCTAACTCACCTTAACCACATGCATACCCCCTAACTCACCCTAACTCACCTTAACCACATGCATACCCCCTAACTCACCTTAACCACATGCATAACCCCTAACTCACCTTAACCACATGCATACCCCCTAACTCACCTCAACCACATGCATAACCCCTAACTCACCTTAACCACATGCATACCCCTAACTCACCTTAACTCACCTTAACCACATGCATACCCCTTAACTCACCTTAACCACATGCATACCCCTAACTCACCCTAACTCACCTTAACCACATGCATACCCCTAACTCACCCTAACACACCTTAACCACATGCATACCCCTAACTCACCCTAACTCACCCTAACTCACCCTAACTCACCTTAACCACATGCATAACCCCTAACTCACCTTAACCACATGCATACCCCCTAACTCACCTTAACTCACCTTAACCACATGCATAAACCCTAACTCACATTAACCACATGCATACCCCTAACTCACCTTAACCACATGCATAACCCCTAACTCACCTTAACTCACCTTAACCACATGCATAACCCCTAACTCACCCTAATTCACCCTAACCACATGCATAACCCCTAACTCACCCTAACCACATGCATAACCCCTAACTCACCTTAACCACATGCATACCCCCTAACTCACCTTAACCACATGCATACCCCTAACTCAACTTAACCACATGCATAACCCCTAACTCACCTTAACCACATGCATACCCCTAACTCACCCTAACTCACCTTAACCACATGCATAACCCCTAACTCACCTTAACCACATGCATACCCCTAACTCACCTTAACTCACCTTAACCACATGCATACCCCTTAACTCACCTTAACCACATGCATACCCCTAACTCACCCTAACACACCTTAACCACATGCATACCCCTAACTCACCCTAACTCACCCTAACTCACCCTAACTCACCTCAACCACATGCATAACCCCTAACTCACCTTAACCACATGCATACCCCCTAACTCACCTTAACTCACCTTAACCACATGCATAACCCCTAACTCACATTAACCACATGCATACCCCTAACTCACCTTAACCACATGCATAACCCCTAACTCACCTTAACTCACCTTAACCACATGCATAACCCCTAACTCACCCTAATTCACCCTAACCACATGCATAACCCCTAACTCACCTTAACCACATGCATAACCCCTAACTCACCTTAACCACATGCATACCCCCTAACTCACCTTAACCACATGCATATCCCCTAACTCACCCTAACTCACCTTAACCACATGCATAACCCCTAACTCACCTGAACTCACCTTAACCACATGCATAACCCCTAACTCACCCTAACTCACCCTAACCACATGCATAACCCTTAACTCACCTTAACCACATGCATATCCCCTAACTCACCTTAACCACATGCATACCCCCTAACTCACCTTAACCACATGCATACCCCTAACTCAACTTAACCACATGCATAACCCCTAACTCACCTTAACCACATGCATACCCCTAACTCACCCTAACTCACCTTAACCACATGCATAACCCCTAACTCACCTTAACTCACCTTAACCATATGCATAACCCTAACTCACCTTAACCACATGCATACCCCTAACTCACCTTAACCACATGCATAACCCCTAACTCACCTTAACCACATGCATACCCCTAACTCACCCTAACTCACCTTAACCACATGCATAACCCCTAACTCACCCTAACTCACCTTAACTCACCTTAACCACATGCATAACCCCTAACTCACCCTAACTCACCTTAACTCACCTTAACCACATGCATACCCCCTAACTCACCTTAACCACATGCATAACCCCTAACTCACCCTAACTCACCTTAACCACATGCATAACCCCTAACTCACCCTAACTCACCTTAACTCACCTTAACCACATGCATAACCCCTAACTCACCCTAACTCACCTTAACCACATGCATACCCCTAACTCACCCTAACTCACCCTGAATCACCTTAACCACATGCATAACCCCTAGCTCACCTTAACCACATGCATACCCCCTAACTCACCTTAACCACATGCATAACCCCTAACTCACCTTAACCACATGCATAACCCCTAACTCACCTTAACCACATGCATACCCCCTAACTCACCTTAACCACATGCATACCCCCTAACTCACCTTAACCACATGCATAACCCCTAGCTCACCTTAACCACATGCATAACCCCTAACTCACTCTAACGACATGCATACCCCTAACTCACCTTAACCACATGCATAATCCCTAACTCACCTTAACCACATGCATACCCCTAACTCACCCTAACTCACCCTAACTCACCTTAACCACATGCATAACCCCTAACTCACCTTAACTCACCTTAACCACATGCATAACCCCTAACTCACCTTAACCACATGCATACCCCCTAACTCACCTTAACCACATGCATAACCCTTAACTCACCTTAACCACATGCATACCCCTAACTCACCTTAACCACATGCATACCCCCTAACTCACCTTAACCACATGCATACCCCTAACTCACCTTAACCACATGCATACCCCTAACTCACCTTAACCACATGCATAACCCCTAACTCACCTTAACCACATGCATACCCCTAACTCACCTTAACCACATGCATACCCCCTAACTCACCCTAACTCACCTTAACCACATGCATACCCCCTAACTCACCTTAACCACATGCATAACCCCTAACTCACCTTAACCACATGCATACCCCCTAACTCACCTCAACCACATGCATAACCCCTAACTCACCTTAACCACATGCATACCCCTAACTCACCTTAACTCACCTTAACCACATGCATACCCCTTAACTCACCTTAACCACATGCATACCCCTAACTCACCCTAACTCACCTTAACCACATGCATACCCCTAACTCACCCTAACACACCTTAACCACATGCATACCCCTAACTCACCCTAACTCACCCTAACTCACCCTAACTCACCTTAACCACATGCATAACCCCTAACTCACCTTAACCACATGCATACCCCCTAACTCACCTTAACTCACCTTAACCACATGCATAACCCCTAACTCACATTAACCACATGCATACCCCTAACTCACCTTAACCACATGCATAACCCCTAACTCACCTTAACTCACCTTAACCACATGCATAACCCCTAACTCACCCTAATTCACCCTAACCACATGCATAACCCCTAACTCACCTTAACCACATGCATAACCCCTAACTCACCTTAACCACATGCATACCCCCTAACTCACCTTAACCACATGCATACCCCTAACTCAACTTAACCACATGCATAACCCCTAACTCACCTTAACCACATGCATACCCCTAACTCACCTTAACTCACCTTAACCACATGCATAACCCCTAACTCACCTTAACCACATGCATACCCCTAACTCACCTTAACTCACCTTAACCACATGCATACCCCTTAACTCACCTTAACCACATGCATACCCCTAACTCACCCTAACACACCTTAACCACATGCATACCCCTAACTCACCCTAACTCACCCTAACTCACCCTAACTCACCTTAACCACATGCATAACCCCTAACTCACCTTAACCACATGCATACCCCCTAACTCACCTTAACTCACCTTAACCACATGCATAACCCCTAACTCACATTAACCACATGCATACCCCTAACTCACCTTAACCACATGCATAACCCCTAACTCACCTTAACTCACCTTAACCACATGCATAACCCCTAACTCACCCTAATTCACCCTAACCACATGCATAACCCCTAACTCACCTTAACCACATGCATAACCCCTAACTCACCTTAACCACATGCATACCCCCTAACTCACCTTAACCACATGCATACCCCTAACTCAACTTAACCACATGCATAACCCCTAACTCACCTTAACCACATGCATACCCCTAACTCACCCTAACTCACCTTAACCACATGCATAACCCCTAACTCACCTGAACTCACCTTAACCACATGCATAACCCCTAACTCACCCTAACTCACCCTAACCACATGCATAACCCTTAACTCACCTTAACCACATGCATAACCCCTAACTCACCTTAACCACATGCATACCCCCTAACTCACCTTAACCACATGCATACCCCTAACTCAACTTAACCACATGCATAACCCCTAACTCACCTTAACCACATGCATACCCCTAACTCACCCTAACTCACCTTAACCACATGCATAACCCCTAACTCACCTTAACTCACCTTAACCATATGCATAACCCTAACTCACCTTAACCACATGCATACCCCTAACTCACCTTAACCACATGCATAACCCCTAACTCACCTTAACCACATGCATACCCCTAACTCACCCTAACTCACCTTAACCACATGCATAACCCCTAACTCACCCTAACTCACCTTAACTCACCTTAACCACATGCATAACCCCTAACTCACCCTAACTCACCTTAACTCACCTTAACCACATGCATACCCCCTAACTCACCTTAACCACATGCATAACCCCTAACTCACCCTAACTCACCTTAACCACATGCATAACCCCTAACTCACCCTAACTCACCTTAACTCACCTTAACCACATGCATAACCCCTAACTCACCCTAACTCACCTTAACCACATGCATACCCCTAACTCACCCTAACTCACCCTGAATCACCTTAACCACATGCATAACCCCTAGCTCACCTTAACCACATGCATACCCCCTAACTCACCTTAACCACATGCATAACCCCTAACTCACCTTAACCACATGCATAACCCCTAACTCACCTTAACCACATGCATACCCCCTAACTCACCTTAACCACATGCATACCCCCTAACTCACCTTAACCACATGCATAACCCCTAGCTCACCTTAACCACATGCATAACCCCTAACTCACTCTAACGACATGCATACCCCTAACTCACCTTAACCACATGCATAACCCCTAACTCACCTTAACCACATGCATACCCCTAACTCACCCTAACTCACCCTAACTCACCTTAACCACATGCATAACCCCTAACTCACCTTAACTCACCTTAACCACATGCATAACCCCTAACTCACCTTAACCACATGCATACCCCCTAACTCACCTTAACCACATGCATAACCCTTAACTCACCTTAACCACATGCATACCCCTAACTCACCTTAACCACATGCATACCCCCTAACTCACCTTAACCACATGCATACCCCTAACTCACCTTAACCACATGCATACCCCTAACTCACCTTAACCACATGCATAACCCCAAACTCACCTTAACCACATGCATACCCCTAACTCACCTTAACCACATGCATACCCCCTAACTCACCCTAACTCACCTTAACCACATGCATACCCCCTAACTCACCTTAACCACATGCATAACCCCTAACTCACCTTAACCACATGCATACCCCCTAACTCACCTCAACCACATGCATAACCCCTAACTCACCTTAACCACATGCATACCCCTAACTCACCTTAACTCACCTTAACCACATGCATACCCCTTAACTCACCTTAACCACATGCATACCCCTAACTCACCCTAACTCACCTTAACCACATGCATACCCCTAACTCACCCTAACACACCTTAACCACATGCATACCCCTAACTCACCCTAACTCACCCTAACTCACCCTAACTCACCTTAACCACATGCATAACCCCTAACTCACCTTAACCACATGCATACCCCCTAACTCACCTTAACTCACCTTAACCACATGCATAACCCCTAACTCACATTAACCACATGCATACCCCTAACTCACCTTAACCACATACATAACCCCTAACTCACCTTAACTCACCTTAACCACATGCATAACCCCTAACTCACCCTAATTCACCCTAACCACATGCATAACCCCTAACTCACCTTAACCACATGCATAACCCCTAACTCACCTTAACCACATGCATACCCCCTAACTCACCTTAACCACATGCATACCCCTAACTCAACTTAACCACATGCATAACCCCTAACTCACCTTAACCACATGCATACCCCTAACTCACCTTAACTCACCTTAACCACATGCATAACCCCTAACTCACCTTAACCACATGCATACCCCTAACTCACCTTAACTCACCTTAACCACATGCATACCCCTTAACTCACCTTAACCACATGCATACCCCTAACTCACCCTAACACACCTTAACCACATGCATACCCCTAACTCACCCTAACTCACCCTAACTCACCCTAACTCACCTTAACCACATGCATAACCCCTAACTCACCTTAACCACATGCATACCCCCTAACTCACCTTAACTCACCTTAACCACATGCATAACCCCTAACTCACATTAACCACATGCATACCCCTAACTCACCTTAACCACATGCATAACCCCTAACTCACCTTAACTCACCTTAACCACATGCATAACCCCTAACTCACTCTAATTCACCCTAACCACATGCATAACCCCTAACTCACCTTAACCACATGCATAACCCCTAACTCACCTTAACCACATGCATACCCCCTAACTCACCTTAACCACATGCATACCCCTAACTCAACTTAACCACATGCATAACCCCTAACTCACCTTAACCACATGCATACCCCTAACTCACCCTAACTCACCTTAACCACATGCATAACCCCTAACTCACCTGAACTCACCTTAACCACATGCATAACCCCTAACTCACCCTAACTCACCCTAACCACATGCATAACCCTTAACTCACCTTAACCACATGCATAACCCCTAACTCACCTTAACCACATGCATACCCCCTAACTCACCTTAACCACATGCATACCCCTAACTCAACTTAACCACATGCATATCCCCTAACTCACCTTAACCACATGCATACCCCTAACTCACCCTAACTCACCTTAACCACATGCATAACCCCTAACTCACCTTAACTCACCTTAACCATATGCATAACCCTAACTCACCTTAACCACATGCATACCCCTAACTCACCTTAACCACATGCATAACCCCTAACTCACCTTAACCACATGCATACCCCTAACTCACCCTAACTCACCTTAACCACATGCATAACCCCTAACTCACCCTAACTCACCTTAACTCACCTTAACCACATGCATAACCCCTAACTCACCCTAACTCACCTTAACTCACCTTAACCACATGCATACCCCCTAACTCACCTTAACCACATGCATAACCCCTAACTCACCCTAACTCACCTTAACCACATGCATAACCCCTAACTCACCCTAACTCACCTTAACTCACCTTAACCACATGCATAACCCCTAACTCACCCTAACTCACCTTAACCACATGCATACCCCTAACTCACCCTAACTCACCCTGAATCACCTTAACCACATGCATAACCGCTAGCTCACCTTAACCACATGCATACCCCCTAACTCACCTTAACCACATGCATAACCCCTAACTCACCTTAACCACATGCATAACCCCTAACTCACCTTAACCACATGCATACCCCCTAACTCACCTTAACCACATGCATACCCCCTAACTCACCTTAACCACATGCATAACCCCTAGCTCACCTTAACCACATGCATAACCCCTAACTCACTCTAACGACATGCATACCCCTAACTCACCTTAACCACATGCATAACCCCTAACTCACCTTAACCACATGCATACCCCCTAACTCACCTTAACCACATGCATACCCCTAACTCACCCTAACTCACCTTAACCACATGCATAACCCCTAACTCACCTTAACCACATGCATGCCCCCTAACTCACCTTAACTCACCTTAACCACATGCATACCCCTAACTCACCCTAACTCACCTTAACCACATGCATAACCCCTAACTCACCTTAACCACATGCATACCCCCTAACTCACCTTAACCACATGCATAACCCCTAACTCACCCTAACTCACCCTAACTCACCTTAACCACATGCATACCCCTAACTCACCCTAACTCACCCTAACTCACCTTAACCACATGCATAACCCCTAACTCACCTTAACTCACCTTAACCACATGCATAACCCCTAACTCACCTTAACCACATGCATACCCCCTAACTCACCTTAACCACATGCATAACCCTTAACTCACCTTAACCACATGCATACCCCTAACTCACCTTAACAACATGCATGCCCCCTAACTCACCTTAACTCACCTTAACCACATGCATAACCCCTAACTCACCTTAACCACATGCATACCCCCTATCTCACCTTAACCACCTTAACCTCGCCCAGGTTAAATGGCTTAGCAGTTCAGACGTCTTTTCCGTATTGTCTTGTCGTGTCCTGTATATATATATATATTTACACCTTTTCTTCACATATCTTTTATTTATTTTATTATCCAAGAACTCAACTACAAAAGCTTTCCTGCAAAAGCTTTCCTGCAACCCGCTTCACCAATTACAATAAGTAATATTTACCTCAATCTGAAAATCCATCGTGGAAGATAGCCAGGGGCTAATTCAGAAGCTAGCCTGATAGCTAACCAGAAGCTACTCCGATAGCTAGCCAGAAGCTAATCTGTAGCTGCCCCGAAATTAGCCGGTTTGCTAGCTAGCGTTGGTGTTTCAGCTGCCCACGTTTTGCGGTCATCAGCTATTCCTTTAGCTCGATAATCTACCGGCACTTTTGTGCAACGCGACTCGGACCGGAGCATTCCGGGACTTTTTTTCTCCCAGTTTCCCCGGATTCCAACCGCAGGCTCTGGACACTTGCACCTTGATTTCGCAGCTAGCTAGCTGCATACCGTGTGACTATTGGCTTACGTCGACCCCGGAGCAAACTCAAATCATGCTGGAGCTAGCCAGCTGAGGAGTTCCATCACCATCCGGACCCGTTTCTTTTGTTGCTGCTGCAGATACGGAACCCCACCGGGCCTTCACGACTGACTGCCGACGTTATCTGCCCGAGGGATGTATCCAACCGGCAAATCCGTCCCGACGTTACCTGAACGCTCACCTGAGGCCCGCTAATCGTTAGCTGTCCTATCGGCTGCTATCTGAACAAAACCCCACTACACGGAACCTACCGACGGAAACGCACGAGGTATCTACAAACAGACCTCCATCCTATGCTGCTACCGATAGCCATATACCCGGCCAGCTGTCTGGATCGCCACGACCCCAACCAACCTCTACTCACTGGACCCTTACTGATCACTCGATTAAGCATGCCTCTCCTTAATGTAAATATGCCTTGTCCATTGCTGTTCTGGTTAGTGTTTATTGGCTTATTTCACTGTAGAGATTCTAGCCCTGCTCTCTATACCATATCCAACCTATCAGTTCCACCACCCACATATGCGATGACATCACCTGGTTTCAATGATGTTTCTAGAGACAAGATCTCTCTCATCATCACTCAATACCTAGGTTTACCTCCACTGTATTCACATCCTACCATACCTTTGTCTGTACATTATTCCTTTAAACTATTTTATCGCCCCCAGAAACTTCCTTTTACTCTCTGCTCTAGTAGCTCTAGGCGACCAATTCTCATAGCTTTTAGCCGTACCATTATCCTACTTCTCCTCTGTTCCTCTGGTGATGTAGAGGTGAATCCAGGCCCTGCAGTACCTGGCTCCACTCCTATTCCCCAGGCGCTCTCTTTTGATGACTTCTGTAACCGTAATAGCCTTGGCTTCATGCATGTTAACATTAGAAGCCTCCTCCCTAAGTTTGTTTTGTTCACTGCTTTAGCACACTCTACCAACCCGGATGTTTTAGCCGTGTCTGAATCCTGGCTTAGAAAGACCACCAAAAATTCAGACATTTTTATCCCCAATTACAATATTTTCAGACAAGATAGAACGGCCAAAGGGGGCGGTGTTGCAATCTACTGCAAAGACTGCCTGCAGAGTTCTGTTATACTATCCAGGTCTGTTCCCAAACAATTTGAACTTCTACTTTTAAAAATCCACCTTTCTAAAAACAAGTCTCTCACCGTTGCCGCCTGCTATAGACCACCCTCTGCCCCCAGCTGTGCTCTGGACACTATATGTGAACTGATTGCCCCCCATCTATCTTCAGAGCTCGTGCTGCTAGGCGACCTAAATTTGAACATGCTCAACACCCCAGCCACCCTACAATCTAAGCTTGATGCCCTCAATCTCACACAAATTATCAATGAACCTACCAGGTACCACCCCAATTCCGTAAACACGGGTACCCTCATAGATATCATCCTAACAAACTTGCCCTCCAAATACACCTCTGCTGTTTTCAACCAAGATCTCAGCGATCACTGCCTCATTGCCTGCATCCGTAATGGGTCAGCGGTCAAACGACCTCCACTCATCACTGTCAAACGCTCCCTGAAACACTTCAGCGAGCAGGCCTTCCTAATCGACCTGGCCGGGATATCCTGGAAGGATATTGATCTCATCCCGTCAGTAGAGGATGCCTGGTCATTTTTTTTAAATGCCCTCCTCACCATCTTGAATAAGCATGCCCCATTCAAGAAATTTAGAACCAGGAACAGATATAGCCCTTGGTTCTCTCCTGACCTGACTGCCCTTAACCATCAGAAAAACATCCTATGGCGTTCTGCATTAGCATCGAACAGCCCCCGTGATATGCAACTTTTCAGGGAAGCCAGAAACCAATATACACAGGCAGTTAGAACAGCCAAGGCTAGCTTTTTCAAGCAGAAATTTGCTTCCTGCAACACAAATTCAAAAAAGTTCTGGGACACCGTAAAGTCCATGGAGAATAAGAACACCTCCTCCCAGCTTCCAACCGCTCTGAAGATAGGAAACACTGTCACCACCGACAAATCCACTATAATTGAGAATTTCAATAAGCATTTTTCTACGGCTGGCCATGCTTTCCACCTGGCTACCCCTACCCCGGACAACAGCACTGCCCTCCCCTCTGCTACTCGCCCAAGCCTTCCCCATTTCTCTTTCTCCCAAATACAGTCAGCTGATGTTCTTAATGAGCTGCAAAATCTGGACCCTTACAAATCAGCCGGGCTAGATAATCTGGACCCTTTCTTTCTAAAACTATCTGCTGAAATTGTTGCCACCCCTATTACTAGCCTCTTCAACCTCTCTTTCGTGTCGTCTGAGATCCCCAAAGATTGGAAAGCAGCTGCGGTTATCCCCCTCTTCAAAGGGGGGGACACCCTTGACCCTAACTGCTACAGACCTATATCTATCCTACCCTGCCTTTCTAAGGTCTTCGAAAGCCAAGTCAACAAACAGATTACCGACCATTTCGAATCACACCACACCTTCTCCGCTATGCAATCTGGTTTCAGAGCTGGTCATGGGTGCACCTCAGCCACGCTCAAGGTCATAAACGATATCGTAACCGCCATCGATAGGAAACAGTACTGTGCAGCCGTATTCATTGACCTGGCCAAGGCTTTTGACTCTGTCAATCACCACATCCTCATTGGCAGACTCCACAGCCTTGGTTTCTCTAATGATTGTCTCGCCTGGTTCACCAACTACTTCTCTGATAGAGTTCAGTGTGTCAAATCGGAGGGTCTGTTGTCCGGGCCTCTGGCAGTCTCTATGGGGGTGCCACAGGGTTCAATTCTTGGACCGACCCTCTTCTCTGTTTACATCAATGATGTCGCTCTTGCTGCTGGTGATTCTCTGATCCACCTCTACGCAGACGACACTATTCTGTATACTTCTGGCCCTTCTTTTGACACTGTGTTAACAACCCTCCAGGCGAGCTTCAATGCCATACAACTCTCCTTCCGTGGCCTCCAACTGCTCTTAAATACAAGTAAAACCAAATGCATGCTCTTCAACCGATCGCTGCCTGCTCCTGCCCGCCTGTCCAACATCACTACTTTGGACGGCTCTGACTTAGAATATGTGGACAACTACAAATACCTAGGTGTCTGGTTAGACTGTAAACTCTCCTTCCAGACCCACATCAAACATCTCCAATCCAAAGTCAAATCTAGAATTGGCTTCCTATTCCGCAACAAAGCATCCTTTACTCATGCTGCCAAACATACCCTTGTAAAACTGACCATCCTACCAATCCTCGACTTCGGTGATGTCATTTACAAAATAGCCTCCAAAACCCTACTCAATAAATTGGATGCAGTCTATCACAGTGCCATCCGTTTTGTCACCAAAGCCCCATATACTACCCACCACTGCGACCTGTACACTCTCGTTGGCTGGCCCTCGCTTCATACTCGTCGCCAAACCCACTGGTTCCAGGTCATCTACAAGACCCTGCTAGGTAAAGTCCCCCCTTATCTCAGCTCGCTGGTCACCATAGCAGCACCTACCTGTAGCACGCGCTCCAGCAGGTATATCTCTCTAGTCACCCCCAAAACCAATTCTTCCTTTGGACGCCTCTCCTTCCAGTTCTCTGCTGCCAATGACTGGAACGAACTACAAAAATCTCTGAAACTGGAAACACCTATCTCCCTCACTAGCTTTAAGCACCAGCTGTCAGAGCAGCTCATAGATTACTGCACCTGTACATAACCCATCTACAATTTAGCCCAAACAACTACCTCTTTACCTACTGTATTTATTTATTAATTTATTTTGCTCCTTTGCACCCCATTATTTCTGTCTCTACTTTGCACTTTCTTCCAATGCAAACCAACCATTCCAGTGTTTTTTTAGTTTTTATTTTACTTGCTGTGTTGTACTCACTTCGCCTCCATGGCCTTTTTATATTTGATTTATTTATACATATATCTGTTTGCCTTCACCTCCCTTATCTCACCTCACTTGCTCACATTGTATATAGACTTATTTTTTTTCACTGTATTATTGACTATATGTTTGTTTTTACTCCATGTGTAACTATGTGTTGTTGTATGTGTCGAACTGCTTTGCTTTATCTTGGCCAGGTCGCAATTGTAAATGAGAACGTGTTCTCAATTTGCCTACCTGGTTAAATAAAGGTTAAATAAAATTAAAAAAAAACACATGCATAACCCCTAACTCACCTTAACCACATGCATAACCCCTAACTCACCCTAACTCACCCTAACTCACCTTAACCACATGCATACCCCTAACTCACCTTAACCACATGCATACCCCTAACTCACCTTAACCACATGCATACCCCCTAACTCACCCTAACTCACCTTAACCACATGCATACCCCCTAACTCACCTTAACCACATGCATACCCCCTAACTCACCCCTAACTCACCTTAACCACATGCATACCCCCTAACCCACCTTAACCACATGCATACCCCTAACTCACCTAAACTCACCTTAACCACATGCATAACCCTTAACTCACCTTAACCACATGCATACCCCTAACTCACCTTAACAACATGCATGCCCCCTAACTCACCTTAACTCACCTTAACCACATGCATAACCCCTATCTCACCTTAACCACATGCATAACCCCTAGCTCACCTAACCACATGCATACCCCTAACTCACCTTAACCACATGCATAACCCCTAGCTCACCTAACCACATGCATAACCCCTAGCTCACCTTAACCACATGCATACCCCCTATCTCACCTTAACCACATGCATAACCCCTAACTCACCTTAACCACATGCATAACCCCTAACTCACCCTAACTCACCCTAACTCACCTTAACCACATGCATACCCCTAACTCACCTTAACCACATGCATAACCCTAACTCACCTTAACCACATGCATACCCCCTAACTCACCCTAACTCACCTTAACCACATGCATACCCCCTAACTCACCTTAACCACATGCATACCCCCTAACCCACCTTAACCACATGCATACCCCTAACTCACCTTAACCACATGCATACCCCTAACTCACCTTAACCACATGCATGCCCCCTAACTCACCTTAACCAAATGCATACCCCCTAACTCACCTTAACCACATGCATACCCCCTAACTCACCTTAACTCACCTTAACCACATGCATACCCCCTAACTCACCTTAACCACATGCATACCCCCTAACTCACCCCTAACTCACCTTAACCACATGCATACCCCCTAACTCACCCCTAACTCACCTTAACCACATGCATACCCCTAACTCACCTTAACCACATGCATAACCCCTAACTCACCCTAACTCACCTTAACCACATGCATACCCCTAACTCACCTTAACCACATGCATACCCCTAACTCACCCTAACTCACCTTAATCACATGCATAACCCCTAACTCACCTTAACTCACCTTAACCACATGCATACCCCCTAACTCACCTTAACCACATGCTACCCCCTAACTCACCTTAACCACATGCATAACCCCTAACTCACCTTAACCACATATATAACCCCTAACTCACCCTAACTCACCTTAATTAACCACATGCATAACCCCTAACTCACCTTAACTCACCTTAACCACATGCATAACCCTAACTCGCCTTAACCACATGCATAACCCTAACTCACCCTAACTCACCTTAACCACATGCATAACCCCTAACTCACCTTAACCACATGCATACCCCCTAACTCACCTTAACCACATGCATAACCCCTAACTCACCTTAACCACATGCATACCCCCTAACTCACCCTAACTCACCTTAACCACATGCATACCCCCTAACTCACCTTAACCACATGCATACCCCCTAACCCACCTTAACCACATGCATACCCCTAACTCACCTAAACTCACCTTAACCACATGCATAACCCTTAACTCACCTTAACCACATGCATACCCCTAACTCACCTTAACAACATGCATGCCCCCTAACTCACCTTAACTCACCTTAACCACATGCATAACCCCTAACCCACCTTAACCACATGCATAACCCCTAACTC
This sequence comes from Salvelinus fontinalis, assembly GCF_029448725.1. Classification (NCBI taxonomy): domain Eukaryota; kingdom Metazoa; phylum Chordata; class Actinopteri; order Salmoniformes; family Salmonidae; genus Salvelinus; species Salvelinus fontinalis. Next base: position 85,307,388 of record NC_074670.1, read on the forward strand.
ACCTTAACCACATGCATAACCCCTAACTCACCCTAACTCACCCTAACTCACCTTAACCACATGCATACCCCTAACTCACCTTAACCACATGCATACCCCTAACTCACCTTAACCACATGCATACCCCCTAACTCACCCTAACTCACCTTAACCACATGCATACCCCCTAACTCACCTTAACCACATGCATACCCCCTAACCCACCTTAACCACATGCATACCCCTAACTCACCTTAACCACATGCATACCCCTAACTCACCTTAACCACATGCATGCCCCCTAACTCACCTTAACCAAATGCATACCCCCTAACTCACCTTAACCACATGCATACCCCTTAACTCACCTTAACTCACCTTAACCACATGCATACCCCCTAACTCACCTTAACCACATGCATACCCCCTAACTCACCCCTAACTCACCTTAACCACATGCATACCCCCTAACTCACCCCTAACTCACCTTAACCACATGCATACCCCTAACTCACCTTAACCACATGCATAACCCCTAACTCACCCTAACTCACCTTAACCACATGCATACCCCTAACTCACCTTAACCACATGCATACCCCTAACTCACCCTAACTCACCTTAATCACATGCATAACCCCTAACTCACCTTAACTCACCTTAACCACATGCATACCCCCTAACTCACCTTAACCACATGCTACCCCCTAACTCACCTTAACCACATGCATAACCCCTAACTCACCTTAACCACATATATAACCCCTAACTCACCCTAACTCACCTTAACCACATGCATAACCCCTAACTCACCTTAACTCACCTTAACCACATGCATAACCCTAACTCGCCTTAACCACATGCATAACCCTAACTCACCCTAACTCACCTTAACCACATGCATAACCCCTAACTCACCTTAACCACATGCATACCCCCTAACTCACCTTAACCACATGCATAACTCCTAACTCACCTTAACCACATGCATACCCCTAACTCACCCTAACTCACCTTAACCACATGCATACCCCTAACTCACCTTAACCACATGCATACCCCCTAAATAACCTTAACCACATGCATAACCCCTAACCCACCTTACCCACATGCATACCCCTAACTCACCTTAACCACATGTATAACCCCTAACTCACCTTAACTCACCTTAACCACATGCATAACCCTAACTCACCTTAACCACATGCATAACCCTAACTCACCCTAACTCACCTTAACCACATGCATACCCCTAACTCACCTTAACCACATGCATACCCCCTAACTCACCTTAACCAAATGCATACCCCCTAACTCACCTTAACCAAATGCATACCCCCTAACTCACCTTAACCACATGCATACCCCTAACTCACCTTAACCACATGCATAACCCCTAACTCACCTTAACCACATGCATAACCCCTAACTCACCCTAACTCACCTTAACCACATGCATACCCCCTAACTCACCTTAACCACATGCATACCCCCTAACTCACCTTAACCACATGCATAACCCCTAACTCACCTTAACCACATGCATAACCCCTAACTCACCTTAACCACATGCATACCCCTAACTCACCTTAACCACATGCATACCCCCTAACTCACCTTAACCACATGCATACCCCTTAACTCATCTTAACCACATGCATACCCCCTAACTCACCTTAACCACATGCATACCCCTAACTCACCTTAACCACATGCATAACCCCTAACTCACCTTAACCACATGCATAACCCCTAACTCACCTTAACCACATGCATACCCCTAACTCAACTTAACCACACGCATAACCCCTAACTCATCTTAACCACATGCATAACCCCTAACTCACCCTAATTTACCTTAACCACATGCATACCCCTAACTCACCTTAACCACATGCATACCCCTAACACACCTTAACCACATGCATAACCCCTAACTCACCTTAACCACATGCATACCCCTAACTCACCTTAACCACATGCATAACCCTAACTCACCTTAACCACATGCATACCCCCTAACTCACCTTAAACACATGCATAACCCCTAACTCACCCTAATTTACCTTAACCACATGCATACCCCTAACTCACCTTAACCACATGCATAACCCCTAACTCACCTTAACCACATGCATAACCCCTAACTCACCTTAACCACATGCATACCCCCTAACTCACCTTAACCACATGCATAACCCCTAACTCACCCTAACTCACCTTAACCACATGCATACCCCTAACTCACCTTAACCACATGCATAACCCCTAACTCACCTTAACTCACCTTAACCACATGCATACCCCCTAACTCACCTTAACCACATGCATACCTCTAACTCACCTTAACCACATGCATAACCCCTAACTCACCTTAACTCACCTTAACCACATGCATAACCCCTAACTCACCTTAACCACATGCATAACCCCTAACTCACCTTAACCACATGCATACCCCTAACTCACCTTAACCACATGCATACCCCCTAACTCACCTTAACCACATGCATACCCCCTAACTCACCTTAACCACATGCATACCCCTAATTTACCTTAACCACATGCATACCCCTAACTCACCTTAACCACATGCATACCCCCTAACTCACCCCTAACTCACCTTAACCACATGCATACCCCTAACTCACCTTAACCACATGCATACCCCTAACTCACCTTAACCACATGCATAACCCCTAACTCACCTTAACCACATGCATATCCCCTAACTCACCTTAACCACATGCATACCCCTAACTCACCTTAACCACATGCATACCCCCTAACTCACCTTAACCACATGCATACCCCTAACTCACCTTAACCACATGCATAACCCCTAACTCACCTTAACCACATGCATAACCCCTAACTCACCTTAACCACATGCATACCCCTAACTCACCTTAACCACATGCATAACCCCTAACTCATCTTAACCACATGCATACCCCTAACACACCTTAACCACATGCATAACCCCTAACTCACCTTAACCACATGCATACCCCTAACTCACCTTAACCACATGCATAACCCTAACTCACCTTAACCACATGCATACCCCCTAACTCACCTTAACCACATGCATAACCCCTAACTCACCCTAACTCACCTTAACCACATGCATACCCCTAACTCACCTTAACCACATGCATAACCCCTAACTCACCTTAACCACATGCATAACCCCTAACTCACCTTAACCACATGCATACCCCCTAATTCACCTTAACCACATGCATAACCCCTAACTCACCCTAACTCACCTTAACCACATGCATACCCCTAACTCACCTTAACCACATGCATAACCCCTAACTCACCTTAACTCACCTTAACCACATGCATACCCCCTAACTCACCTTAACCACATGCATACCTCTAACTCACCTTAACCACATGCATACCCCCTAACTCACCTTAGCCACATGCTTAACCCTAACTCACCTTAACCACATGCATAACCCCTAACTCACCTTAACCACATGCATACCCCCTAACTCACCTTAACCACATGCATACCCCCTAACTCACCCTAACTCACCTTAACCACATGCATAACCCCTAACTCACCCTAACTCACCTTAACCACATGCATACCCCCTAACTCACCTTAACCACATGCATACCCCCTAACTCACCTTAACCACATGCATAACCCCTAACTCACCTTAACCACATGCATACCCCTAACTCACCTTAACCACATGCATAACCCCTAACTCACCTTAACCACATGCATACCCCTATCTCACCCTAACTCACCTTAACCACATGCATAACCCCTAACTCACCTTAACCACATGCATACCCCTATCTCACCCTAACTCACCTTAACCACAGGCAAACCCCCTAACTCACTCTAACTCACCCTAACCACATGCATAACCCCTAACTCACCCTAACTCACCTTAACCACATGCATACCCCTAACTCACCTTAACCACATGCATACCCCCTAACTCACCTTAACCACATGCATAACCCCTAACTCACCCTAACTCACCTTAACCACATGCATACCCCCTAACTCACCTTAACCACATGCATACCCCCTAACTCACCTTAACCACATGTATAACCCCTAACTCACCTTAACCACATGCATACCCCTAACTCACCTTAACCACATGCATAACCCCTCACTCACCTTAACCACATGCATACCCCTAACTCACCTTAACCACATGCATAACCCCTAACTCACCTTAACCACATGCATAACCCCTAACTCACCTTAACCACATGCATACCCCTAACTCACCTTAACCACACGCATACCCCTATCTCACCCTAACTCACCTTAACCACATGCATAACCCCTAACTCACCTTAACCACATGCATACCCCTATCTCACCCTAACTCACCTTAACCACAGGCATACCCCCTAACTCACCCTAACTCACCCTAACCACATGCATAACCCCTAACTCACCCTAACTCACCTTAACCACATGCATACCCCCTAACTCACCTTAACCACATGCATACCCCTAACTCACCTTAACCACATGCATACCCCCTAACTCACCTTAACCACATGCATACCCCTAACTCACCTTAACCACATGCATACCCCCTAACTCACCTTAACCACATGCATAACCCCTAACTCACCTTAACCACATGCATACCCCTAACTCACCTTAACCACATACATAACCCCTAACTCACCCTAACTCACCTTAACTCACCTTAACCACATGCATACCCCCTAACTCACCTTAACCACATGCATAACCCCTAACTCACCCTAACTCACCTTAACCACATGCATAACCCCTAACTCACCCTAACTCACCTTAACTCACCTTAACCACATGCATAACCCCTAACTCACCCTAACTCACCCTAACTCACCTTAACCACATGCATACCCCTAACTCACCCTAACTCACCCTAAATCACCTTAACCACATGCATACCCCCTAACTCACCTTAACCACATGCATACCCCCTAACTCACCTTAACCAAATGCATTACCCCTAGCTCACCTTAACCACATGCATAACCCCTAACTCACCCTAACGACATGCATACCCCTAACTCACCTTAACCACATGCATAACCCCTAACTCACCTTAACCACATGCATAATCCCTAACTCACCTTAACCACATGCATGCCCCCTAACTCACCTTAACTCACCTTAACCACATGCATAACCCCTAACTCACCTTAACCACATGCATACCCCCTAACTCACCTTAACCACATGCATAACCCCTAACTCACCCTAACTCACCCTAACTCACCTTAACCACATGCATACCCCTAACTCACCCTAACTCACCCTAACTCACCTTAACCACATGCACAACCCCTAACTAACCTTAACTCACCTTAACCACATGCATACCCCCTAACTCACCTTAACCACATGCATAACCCCTAACTCACCTTAACACACCTTAACCACATGCATAACCCTTAACTCACCTTAACCACATGCATACCCCTAACTCACCTTAACAACATGCATGCCCCCTAACTCACCTTAACTCACCTTAACCACATGCATAACCCCTAACTCACCTTAACCACATGCATACCCCCTAACTCACCTTAACCACATGCATAACCCCTAACTCACCCTAACTCACCTTAACCACATGCATAACCCCTAACTCACCCTAACTCACCCTAACTCACCTTAACCACATGCATACCCCTAACTCACCTTAACCACATGCATACCCCTAACTCACCTTAACCACATGCATACCCCTAACTCACCTTAACCACATGCATACCCCTAACTCACCTTAACCACATGCATACCCCTAACTCACCTTAACCACATGCATAACCCCTAACTCACCTTAACCACATGCATACCCCCTAACTCACCTTAACCACATGCATACCCCCTAACTCACCTTAACCACATGCATACCCCTAACTCACCCTAACTCACCTTAACCACATGCATACCCCTAACTCACCCTAACTCACCTTAACCACATGCATACCCCCTAACTCACCTTAACCACATGTATAACCCCTAACTCACCTTAACCACATGCATACCCCTAACTCACCTTAACCACATGCATACCCCCTAACTCACCTTAACCACATGTATAACCCCTAACTCACCTTAACCACATGCATACCCTTAACTCACCTTAACCACATGCATACCCCTAACTCACCTTAACCACATGCATACCCCTAACTCACCTTAACCACATGCATACCCCTAACTCACCTTAACCACATGTATACCCCCTAACTCACCTTAACCACATGCATAACCCCTAACTCACCTTAACCACATGCATACCCCCTAACTCACCCTAACTCACCTTAACCACATGCATAACCCCTAACTCACCTTAACTCACCTTAACCACATGCATACCCCCTAACTCACCCCTAACTCACCTTAACCACATGCATACCCCCTAACTCACCCAAACCACATGCATACCCCCTAACTCACCCTAACTCACCTTAACCACATGCATAACCCCTAACTCACCCTAACTCACCCTAACCACATGCATAACCCCTAACTCACCTTAACTCACCTAACCACATGCAAACCCCTAACTCACCCTAACTCACCTTAACCACATGCATAACCCCTAACTCACCTTAACCACATGCATAACCCTTAACTCACCCCTAACTCACCTAACCACATGCATACCCCTAACTCACCCTAACTCACCTTAACCACATGCACACCCCCTAACTCACCTTAACCACATGCATAACCCCTAACTCACCTTAACCACATGCATAACCCCTAACTCACCTTAACCACATGCATACCCCTAACTCACCTTAACCACACGCATACCCCTATCTCACCCTAACTCACCTTAACCACATGCATAACCCCTAACTCACCTTAACCACATGCATACCCCTATCTCACCCTAACTCACCTTAACCACAGGCATACCCCCTAACTCACCCTAACTCACCCTAACCACATGCATAACCCCTAACTCACCCTAACTCACCTTAACCACATGCATACCCCCTAACTCACCTTAACCACATGCATACCCCTAACTCACCTTAACCACATGCATACCCCCTAACTCACCTTAACCACATGCATACCCCTAACTCACCTTAACCACATGCATACCCCTAACTCACCTTAACCACATACATAACCCCTAACTCACCCTAACTCACCTTAACTCACCTTAACCACATGCATACCCCTAACTCACCCTAACTCACCTTAACCACATGCACACCCCCTAACTCACCTTAACCACATGCATAACCCCTAACTCACCTTAACCACATGCATAACCCCTAACTCACCTTAACCACATGCATACCCCTAACTCACCTTAACCACACGCATACCCCTATCTCACCCTAACTCAACTTAACCACATGCATAACCCCTAACTCACCTTAACCACATGCATACCCCTATCTCACCCTAACTCACCTTAACCACAGGCATACCCCCTAACTCACCCTAACTCACCCTAACCACATGCATAACCCCTAACTCACCCTAACTCACCTTAACCACATGCATACCCCCTAACTCACCTTAACCACATGCATACCCCTAACTCACCTTAACCACATGCATACCCCCTAACTCACCTTAACCACATGCATACCCCTAACTCACCTTAACCACATGCATACCCCCTAACTCACCTTAACCACATGCATAACCCCTAACTCACCTTAACCACATGCATACCCCTAACTCACCTTAACCACATACATAACCCCTAACTCACCCTAACTCACCTTAACTCACCTTAACCACATGCATACCCCCTAACTCACCTTAACCACATGCATAACCCCTAACTCACCCTAACTCACCTTAACCACATGCATAACCCCTAACTCACCCTAACTCACCCTAACTCACCTTAACCACATGCATACCCCTAACTCACCCTAACTCACCCTAAATCACCTTAACCACATGCATACCCCCTAACTCACCTTAACCACATGCATACCCCCTAACTCACCTTAACCAAATGCATTACCCCTAGCTCACCTTAACCACATGCATAACCCCTAACTCACCCTAACGACATGCATACCCCTAACTCACCTTAACCACATGCATAACCCCTAACTCACCTTAACCACATGCATAATCCCTAACTCACCTTAACCACATGCATGCCCCCTAACTCACCTTAACTCACCTTAACCACATGCATAACCCCTAACTCACCTTAACCACATGCATACCCCCTAACTCACCTTAACCACATGCATAACCCCTAACTCACCCTAACTCACCCTAACTCACCTTAACCACATGCATACCCCTAACTCACCCTAACTCACCCTAACTCACCTTAACCACATGCACAATCCCTAACTAACCTTAACTCACCTTAACCACATGCATACCCCCTAACTCACCTTAACCACATGCATAACCCCTAACTCACCTTAACACACCTTAACCACATGCATAACCCTTAACTCACCTTAACCACATGCATACCCCTAACTCACCTTAACAACATGCATGCCCCCTAACTCACCTTAACTCACCTTAACCACATGCATAACCCCTAACTCACCTTAACCACATGCATACCCCCTAACTCACCTTAACCACATGCATAACCCCTAACTCACCCTAACTCACCTTAACCACATGCATAACCCCTAACTCACCCTAACTCACCCTAACTCACCTTAACCACATGCATACCCCTAACTCACCTTAACCACATGCATACCCCTAACTCACCTTAACCACATGCATACCCCTAACTCACCTTAACCACATGCATACCCCTAACTCACCTTAACCACATGCATACCCCTAACTCACCTTAACCACATGCATAACCCCTAACTCACCTTAACCACATGCATACCCCCTAACTCACCTTAACCACATGCATACCCCCTAACTCACCTTAACCACATGCATACCCCTAACTCACCCTAACTCACCTTAACCACATGCATACCCCTAACTCACCCTAACTCACCTTAACCACATGCATACCCCCTAACTCACCTTAACCACATGTATAACCCCTAACTCACCTTAACCACATGCATACCCCTAACTCACCTTAACCACATGCATACCCCCTAACTCACCTTAACCACATGTATAACCCCTAACTCACCTTAACCACATGCATACCCTTAACTCACCTTAACCACATGCATACCCCTAACTCACCTTAACCACATGCATACCCCTAACTCACCTTAACCACATGTATACCCCCTAACTCACCTTAACCACATGCATAACCCCTAACTCACCTTAACCACATGCATACCCCCTAACTCACCCTAACTCACCTTAACCACATGCATAACCCCTAACTCACCCCTAACTCACCTTAACCACATGCATACCCCCTAACTCACCCAAACCACATGCATACCCCCTAACTCACCCTAACTCACCTTAACCACATGCATAACCCCTAACTCACCCTAACTCACCCTAACCACATGCATAACCCCTAACTCACCTTAACTCACCTAACCACATGCATACCCCTAACTCACCCTAACTCACCTTAACCACATGCATAACCCCTAACTCACCTTAACCACATGCATAACCCTTAACTCACCCCTAACTCACCTAACCACATGCATACCCCTAACTCACCCTAACTCACCTTAACCACATGCACACCCCCTAACTCACCTTAACCACATGCATATCCCCTAACTCACCCTAACCACATGCATAACCCCTAACTCACCTTAACTCACCTTAACCACATGCATACCCCTAACTCACCTTAACCACATGCATACCCCCTAACTCACCGTAACCACACGCATAACCCCTAACTCACCTTAACCACATGCATACCCCCTAACTCACCCTAACTCACCTTAACCACATGCATACCCCTAACTCACCCTAACTCACCTTAACCACATGCATACCCCCTAACTCACCTTAACCACATGTATAACCCCTAACTCACCTTAACCACATGCATACCCTTAACTCACCTTAACCACATGCATACCCCTAACTCACCTTAACCACATGCATACCCCTAACTCACCTTAACCACATGCATACCCCTAACTCACCTTAACCACATGTATACCCCCTAACTCACCTTAACCACATGCATAACCCCTAACTCACCTTAACCACATGCATACCCCCTAACTCACCCTAACTCACCTTAACCACATGCATAACCCCTAACTCACCTTAACTCACCTTAACCACATGCATACCCCCTAACTCACCCCTAACTCACCTTAACCACATGCATACCCCCTAACTCACCCAAACCACATGCATACCCCCTAACTCACCCTAACTCACCTTAACCACATGCATAACCCCTAACTCACCCTAACTCACCCTAACCACATGCATAACCCCTAACTCACCTTAACTCACCTAACCACATGCATACCCCTAACTCACCCTAACTCACCTTAACCACATGCATAACCCCTAACTCACCTTAACCACATGCATAACCCTTAACTCACCCCTAACTCACCTAACCACATGCATAGCCCTAACTCACCCTAACTCACATTAACCACATGCATACCCCCTAACTCACCTTAACCACATGCATATCCCCTAACTCACCCTAACCACATGCATAACCCCTAACTCACCTTAACTCACCTTAACCACATGCATACCCCTAACTCACCTTAACCACATGCATACCCCCTAACTCACCGTAACCACATGCATAACCCCTAACTCACCTTAACCACATGCATACCCCCTAACTCACCCTAACTCACCTTAACCACATGCATACCCCCTAACTCACCTTAACCACATGCATAACCCCTAACTCACCTTAACCACATGCATACCCCTAACTCACCTTAACCACATGCATCATCCCTAACTCACCTTAACCACATGCATACCCCTAACTCACCTTAACTCACCTTAACCACATGCATACCCCCTAACTCACCTTAACCACATGCATAACCCCTAACTCACCCTAACTCACCTTAACCACATGCATACCCCTAACTCACCCTAACACACCTTAACCACATGCATACCCCTAACTCACCCTAACTCACCCTAACTCACCCTAACTCACCTTAACCACATGCATACCCCCTAACTCACCTTAACAACATGCATACCCCCTAACTCACCTTAACCACATGCATAACCCCTAACTCACCTTAACCACATGCATACCCCCTAAATCACCTTAACCACATGCATAACCCCTAACTCACCTTAACCACATGCATAAACCCTAACTCACCCTAACTCACCTTAACCACATGCATACCCCTAACTCACCTTAACCGCATGCATAACCCCTAACTCACCCTAACTCACCTTAACCACATGCATAACCCCTAACTCACCCTAACCACATGCATACCCCTAACCCACCTTAACCACATGCATACCCCCTAACACACCTTAACCACATGCATAACCCCTAACTCACCCTAACACACCTTAACCACATGCATAACCCCTAACTCACCCTAACTCACCTTAACTCACCTTAACCACATGCATAACCCCTAACTCACCCTAACTCACCCTAACTCACCTTAACCACATGCATACCCCTAACTCACCCTAACTCACCCTAAATCACCTTAACCACATGCATAACCCCTAGCTCACCTTAACCACATGCATACCCCCTAACTCACCTTAACCACATGCATACCCCCTAACTCACCTTAACCACATGCATTACCCCTGGCTCACCTTAACCACATGCATAACCCCTAACTCACCCTAACGACATGCATACCCCTAACTCACCTTAACCACATGCATAACCCCTAACTCACCTTAACCACATGCATGCCCCCTAACTCACCTTAACTCACCTTAACCACATGCATAACCCCTAACTCACCTTAACCACATGCATACCCCCTAACTCACCTTAACCACATGCATAACCCCTAACTCACCCTAACTCACCCTAACTCACCTTAACCACATGCATACCCCTAACTCACCCTAACTCACCCTAACTCACCTTAACCACATGCACAACCCCTAACTAACCTTAACTCACCTTAACCACATGCATAACCCCTAACTCACCTTAACCACATGCATACCCCCTAACTCACCTTAACCACATGCATAACCCCTAACTCACCTTAACACACCTTAACCACATGCATAACCCTTAACTCACCTTAACCACATGCATACCCCTAACTCACCTTAGTTAGGGGTATGCATGTGGTTAAGGTGAGTTAGGGGTATGCATGTGGTTAAGGTGAGTTAGGGTTAGTTAGGGTGAGTTAGGGGTTATGCATGTGGTTAAGGTGAGTTAGGGTGAGTTAGGGGTTATGCATGTGGTTAAGGTGAGTTAGGGGGTATGCATGTGGTTAAGGTGAGTTAGGGGTTATGCATGCTCAACCCCTAACTCACCTTAACCACATGCATACCCCCTAACTCACCTTAACCACATGCATAACCCCTAACTCACCCTAACTCACCTTAACAACATGACTCACCTTAACCACATGCATACCCCCTAACTCACCTTAACCACATGCATAACCCCTAACTCAACCTAACTCACCTTAACCACATGCATAACCCCTAACTCACCCTAACTCACCCTAACTCACCTTAACCACATGCATACCCCTAAATAACTAACCTAAGTCACCTTAACTCACCTTAACCACATGCATAACCCCTAACTCACCTTAACCACATGCATACCCCCTAACTCACCTTAACCACATGCATAACCCCTAACTCACCCTAACTCACCTTAACAACATGCATGCCCCCTAAGTCACCTTAACTCACCTTAACCACATGCATAACCCCTAACTCACCTTAACCACATGCATACCCCCTAACTCACCTTAACCACATGCATAACCCCTAACTCACCCTAACTCACCTTAACCACATGCATAACCCCTAACTCACCCTAACTCACCCTAACTCACCTTAACCACATGCATACCCCTAACTCACCTTAACCACATGCATACCCCTAACTCACCTTAACCACATGCATACCCCTAACTCACCTTAACCACATGCATACCCCTAACTCACCTTAACCACATGCATACCCCTAACTCACCTTAACCACATGCATAACCCCTAACTCACCTTAACCACATGCATACCCCCTAACTCACCTTAACCACATGCATACCCCCTAACTCACCTTAACCACATGCATACCCCTAACTCACCCTAACTCACCTTAACCACATGCATACCCCTAACTCACCCTAACTCACCTTAACCACATGCATACCCCCTAACTCACCTTAACTACATGTATAACCCCTAACTCACCTTAACCACATGCATACCCCTAACTCACCTTAACCACATGCATACCCCCTAACTCACCTTAACCACATGTATAACCCCTAACTCACCTTAACCACATGCATACCCTTAACTCACCTTAAACACATGCATACCCCTAACTCACCTTAACCACATGCATACCCCTAACTCACCTTAACCACATGCATACCCCTAACTCACCTTAACCACATGTATACCCCCTAACTCACCTTAACCACATGCATAACCCCTAACTCACCTTAACCACATGCATACCCCCTAACTCACCCTAACTCACCTTAACCACATGCATAACCCCTAACTCACCTTAACTCACCTTAACCACATGCATACCCCCTAACTCACCCCTAACTCACCTTAACCACATGCATACCCCCTAACTCACCCAAACCACATGCATACCCCCTAACTCACCCTAACATACCTTAACCACATGCATAACCCCTAACTCACCCTAACTCACCCTAACCACATGCATAACCCCTAACTCACCTTAACTCACCTAACCACATGCATACCCCTAACTCACCCTAACTCACCTTAACCACATGCATAACCCCTAACTCACCTTAACCACATGCATAACCCTTAACTCACCCCTAACTCACCTAACCACATGCATACCCCTAACTCACCCTAACTCACCTTAACCACATGCATACCCCCTAACTCACCTTAACCACATGCATATCCCCTAACTCACCCTAACCACATGCATAACCCCTAACTCACCTTAACTCACCTTAACCACATGCATACCCCTAACTCACCTTAACCACATGCATACGCCCTAACTCACCGTAACCACATGCATAACCCCTAACTCACCTTAACCACATGCATACCCCCTAACTCACCCTAACTCACCTTAACCACATGCATACCCCTAACTCACCTTAACCACATGCATACCCCCTAACTCACCTTAACCACATGTATAACCCCTAACTCACCTTAACCACATGCATACCCCTAACTCACCTTAACCACATGCATACCCCCTAACTCACCTTAACCACATGTATAACCCCTAACTCACCTTAACCACATGCATACCCTTAACTCACCTTAACCACATGCATACCCCTAACTCACCTTAACCACATGCATACCCCTAACTCACCTTAACCACATGCATACCCCTAACTCACCTTAACCACATGTATACCCCCTAACTCACCTTAACCACATGCATAACCCCTAACTCACCTTAACCACATGCATACCCCCCAACTCACCCTAACTCACCTTAACCACATGCATAACCCCTAACTCACCTTAACTCACCTTAACCACATGCATACCCCCTAACTCACCCCTAACTCACCTTAACCACATGCATACCCCCTAACTCACCCAAACCACATGCATACCCCCTAACTCACCCTAACTCACCTTAACCACATGCATAACCCCTAACTCACCCTAACTCACCCTAACCACATGCATAACCCCTAACTCACCTTAACTCACCTAACCACATGCATACCCCTAACTCACCCTAACTCACCTTAACCACATGCATAACCCCTAACTCACCTTAACCACATGCATAACCCTTAACTCACCCCTAACTCACCTAACCACATGCATACCCCTAACTCACCCTAACTCACCTTAACCACATGCATACCCCCTAACTCACCTTAACCACATGCATATCCCCTAACTCACCCTAACCACATGCATAACCCCTAACTCACCTTAACTCACCTTAACCACATGCATACCCCTAACTCACCTTAACCACATGCATACCCCCTAACTCACCGTAACCACATGCATAACCCCTAACTCACCTTAACCACATGCATACCCCCTAACTCACCCTAACTCACCTTAACCACATGCATACCCCCTAACTCACCTTAACCACATGCATAACCCCTAACTCACCTTAACCACATGCATAACCCCTAACTCACCTTAACCACATGCATAACCCCTAACTCACCTTAACCACATGCATACCCCTAACTCACCTTAACTCACCTTAACCACATGCATACCCCCTAACTCACCTTAACCACATGCATAACCCCTAACTCACCCTAACTCACCTTAACCACATGCATACCCCTAACTCACCCTAACACACCTTAACCACATGCATACCCCTAACTCACCCTAACTCACCCTAACTCACCTTAACCACATGCATACCCCCTAACTCACCTTAACCACATGCATACCCCCTAACTCACCTTAACCACATGCATAACCCCTAACTCACCTTAACCACATGCATACCCCCTAACTCACCTTAACCACATGCATAACCCCTAACTCACCTTAACCACATGCATACCCCTAACTCACCCTAACTCACCTTAACCACATGCATACCCCTAACTCACCTTAAACGCATGCATAACCCCTAACTCACCCTAACTCACCTTAACCACATGCATAACCCCTAACTCACCTTAACCACATGCATAACCCCTAACTCACCTAACCACATGCATACCCCTAACTCACCCTAACTCACCTTAACCACATGCATAACCCCTAACTCACCTTAACCACATGCATAACCCTTAACTCACCCCTAACTCACCTAACCACATGCATACTCCTAACTCACCCTAACTCACCTTAACCACATGCATACCCCCTAACTCACCTTAACCACATGCATATCCCCGAACTCACCCTAACCACATGCATAACCCCTAACTCACCTTAACTCACCTTAACCACATGCATACCCCTAACTCACCTTAACCACATGCATACGCCCTAACTCACCGTAACCACATGCATAACCCCTAACTCACCTTAACCACATGCATACCCCCTAACTCACCCTAACTCACCTTAACCACATGCATACCCCTAACTCACCTTAACCACATGCATACCCCCTAACTCACCTTAACCACATGTATAACCCCTAACTCACCTTAACCACATGCATACCCCTAACTCACCTTAACCAAATGCATACCCCCTAACTCACCTTAACCACATGTATAACCCCTAACTCACCTTAACCACATGCATACCCTTAACTCACCTTAACCACATGCATACCCCTAACTCACCTTAACCACATGCATACCCCTAACTCACCTTAACCACATGCATACCCCTAACTCACCTTAACCACATGTATACCCCCTACCTCACCTTAACCACATGCATAACCCCTAACTCACCTTAACCACATGCATACCCCCTAACTCACCCTAACTCACCTTAACCACATGCATAACCCCTAACTCACCTTAACTCACCTTAACCACATGCATACCCCCTAACTCACCCCTAACTCACCTTAACCACATGCATACCCCCTAACTCACCCAAACCACATGCATACCCCCTAACTCACCCTAACTCACCTTAACCACATGCATAACCCCTAACTCACCCTAACTCACCCTAACCACATGCATAACCCCTAACTCACCTTAACTCACCTAACCACATGCATACCCCTAACTCACCCTAACTCATCTTAACCACATGCATAACCCCTAACTCACCTTAACCACATGCATAACCCTTAACTCACCCCTAACTCACCTAAACACATGCATACCCCTAACTCACCCTAACTCACCTTAACCACATGCATACCCCCTAACTCACCTTAACCACATGCATATCCCCTAACTCACCCTAACCACATGCATAACCCCTAACTCACCTTAACTCACCTTAACCACATGCATACCCCTAACTCACCGTAACCACATGCATAACCCCTAACTCACCTTAACCACATGCATACCCCCTAACTCACCCTAACTCACCTTAACCACATGCATACCCCCTAACTCACCTTAACCATATGCATAACCCCTAACTCACCTTAACCACATGCATACCCCTAACTCACCTTAACCACATGCATAACCCCTAACTCACCTTAACCACATGCATACCCCTAACTCACCTTAACTCACCTTAACCACATGCATACCCCCTAACTCACCTTAACCACATGCATAACCCCTAACTCACCCTAACTCACCTTAACCACATGCATACCCCTAACTCACCCTAACACACCTTAACCACATGCATACCCCTAACTCACCCTAACTCACCCTAACTCACCTTAACCACATGCATACCCCCTAACTCACCTTAACCACATGCATACCCCCTAACTCACCTTAACCACATGCATAACCCCTAACTCACCTTAACCACATGCATACCCCCTAACTCACCTTAACCACATGCATAACCCCTAACTCACCTTAACCACATGCATACCCCTAACTCACCCTAACTCACCTTAACCACATGCATACCCCTAACTCACCTTAACCGCATGCATAACCCCTAACTCACCCTAACTCACCTTAACCACATGCATAACCCCTAACTCACCTTAACCACATGCATAACCCCTAACTCACCCTAACCACATGCATACCCCTAACTCACCTTGACCACATGCATACCCCTAACTCACCTTAACCACATGCATACCCCTAACTCACCCTAACTCACCTTAACCACATGCATACCCCCTAACTCACCTTAACCACATGCATACCCCTAACTCACCTTAACCACATGCATACCCCCTAACTCACCTTAACCACATGTATAACCCATAACTCACCTTAATCACATGCATACCCTTAACTCACCTTAACCACATGCATACCCCTAACTCACCTTAACCACATGCATACCCCTAACTCACCTTAACCACATGCATACCCCTAACTCACCTTAACCACATGTATACCCCCTAACTCACCTTAACCACATGCATAACCCCTAACTCACCTTAACCACATGCATACCCCCTAACTCACCCTAACTCACCTTAACCACATGCATAACCCCTAACTCACCTTAACTCACCTTAACCACATGCATACCCCCTAACTCACCCCTAACTCACCTTAACCACATGCATACCCCCTATCTCACCCAAACCACATGCATACCCCCTAACTCACCCTAACTCACCTTAACCACATGCATAACCCCTAACTCACCCTAACTCACCCTAACCACATGCATAACCCCTAACTCACCTTAACTCACCTAACCACATGCATACCCCTAACTCACCCTAACTCACCTTAACCACATGCATAACCCCTAACTCACCTTAACCACATGCATAACCCTTAACTCACCCCTAACTCACCTAACCACATGCATACCCCTAACTCACCCTAACTCACCTTAACCACATGCATACCCCCTAACTCACCTTAACCACATGCATATCCCCTAACTCACCCTAACCACATGCATAACCCCTAACTCACCTTAACTCACCTTAACCACATGCATACCCCTAACTCACCTTAACCACATGCATACCCCCTAACTCACCGTAACCACATGCATAACCCCTAACTCACCTTAACCACATGCATACCCCCTAACTCACCCTAACTCACCTTAACCACATGCATACCCCCTAACTCACCTTAACCACATGCATAACCCCTAACTCACCTTAACCACATGCATACCCCTAACTCACCTTAACCACATGCATAACCCCTAACTCACCTTAACCACATGCATACCCCTAACTCACCTTAACTCACCTTAACCACATGCATACCCCCTAACTCACCTTAACCACATGCATAACCCCTAACTCACCCTAACTCACCTTAACCACATGCATACCCCTAACTCACCCTAACACACCTTAACCACATGCATACCCCTAACTCACCCTAACTCACCCTAACTCACCCTAACTCACCTTAACCACATGCATACCCCCTAACTCACCTTAACCACATGCATACCCCCTAACTCACCTTAACCACATGCATAACCCCTAACTCACCTTAACCACATGCATACCCCCTAACTCACCTTAACCACATGCATAACCCCTAACTCACCTTAACCACATGCATATCCCTAACTCACCCTAACTCACCTTAACCACATGCATACCCCTAACTCACCTTAACCACATGCATAACCCGTAACTCACCCTAACCACATGCATACCCCTAACTCACCTTGACCACATGCATACCCCTAACTCACCTTAACCACATGCATAACCCCTAACTCACCTTAACCACATGCATAACCCCTAACTCACCTTAACTCACCTTAACCACATGCATACCCCTAACTCACCTTAACCACATGCATACCCCTAACTCACCTTAACCACATGCATACCCCCTAACTCACCTTAACCACATGCATACCCCTAACTCACCTTAACCACATGCATACCCCTAACTGACCTTAACCACATGCATAACCCTAACTCACCTTAACCACATGCATAACCCCTAACTCACCCTAACTCACCTTAACCACATGCATACCCCTAACTCAACTTAACCACATGCATACCCCTAACTCACCTTAACCACATGCATACCCCTAACTGACCTTAACCACATGCATAACCCCTAACTCACCCTAACTCACCTTAACCACATGCATACCCCCTAACTCACCTTAACCACATGCATACCCCCTAACTCACCCTAATTCACCTTAACCACATGCATACCCCTAACTCACCCTAACTCACCTTAACCACATGCATACCCCCTAACTCACCTTAACCACATGTATAACCCCTAACTCACCTTAATCACATGCATACCCCTAACTCACCTTAACCACATGCATAACCCCTAACTCACCTTAACTCACCTTAACCACATGCGTACCCCTAACTCACCTTAACCACATGCATAACCCCTAACTCACCCTAACTCACCTTAACCACATGCATACCCCCTAACTCACCTTAACCACATGCATACCCCCTAACTCACCCTAACTCACGTTAACCACATGCATACCCCCTAACTCACCTTAACTCACCTTAACCACATGCATACCCCTAACTCACCTTAACCACATGCATACCCCCTAACTCACCTTAACCACATGCATACCCCCTAACTCACCTTAACCACATGCATAACCCCTAACTCACCCTAACTCACCTTAATCACATGCATACCCCTAACTCACCTTAACCACATGCATACCCCTAACTCAACTTAACCACATGCATAACCCCTAACTCACCTTAACCACATGCATAACCCCTAACTCACCCCTAACTCACCTTAACCACATGCATACCCTTAACTCACCTTAAACACATGCATACCCCCTAACTCACCTTAACCACATGCATAACCCCTAACTCACCTTAACCACATGCATACCCCTAACTCACCTTAACCACATGCATACCCCTAACTCACCTTAACCAAATGCATAACCCCTAACTCACCTTAACCACATGCATACCCCCTAACTCACCTTAACCACATGCATAACCCCTAACTCACCCTAACCACATGCATACCCCCTAACTCACCTTAACCACATGCATACCCCTAACTCACCTTAACCACATGCATAACCCCTAACTCACCTTAACCACATGCATACCCCTAACTCACCTTAACCACATGCATACCCCCTAACTCACCTTAACCACATGCATAACCCCTAACTCACCCTAACTCATCTTAACCACATGCATACCCCTAACTCACCTTAACCACATGCATAACCCCTAACTCACCCTAACTCACCTTAACCACATGCATACCCCTAACTCACCTTAACCACATGCATACCCCTAACTCACCTTAACCACATGCATAAACCCTAACTCACCTTAACCACATGCATAACCCCTAACTCACCCCTAACTCACCTTAACCACATGCATACCCTTAACTCACCTTAACCACATGCCTACCCCCTAACTCACCTTAACCACATGCATAACCCCTAACTCACCTTAACCACATGCATACCCCTAACTCACCTTAACCACATGCATACCCCTAACTCACCTTAACCACATGCATAACCCCTAACTCACCTTAACCACATGCATACCCCCTAACTCACCTTAACCACATGCATAACCCCTAACTCACCCTAACCACATGCATACTCCCTAACTCACCTTAACCACATGCATACCCCTAACTCACCTTAACCACATGCATAACCCCTAACTCACCTTAACCACATGCATACCCCTAACTCACCTTAACCACATGCATACCCCCTAACTCACCTTAACCACATGCATAACCCCTAACTCACCCTAACCACATGCATACCCCCTAACTCACCTTAACCACATGCATACCCCTAACTCACCTCAACCACATGCATAACGCCTAACTCACCTTAACCACATGCATACCCCTAACTCACCCTAACCACATGCATAACCCTAACTCACCTTAACCACATGCATAACCCCTAACTCACCTTAACCACATGCATAACCCCTAACTCACCCTAACTCACCTTAACCACATGCATACCCCTAACTCACCTTAACCACATGCATACCCCTAACTCACCTTAACCACATGTATACCCCCTACCTCACCTTAACCACATGCATAACCCCTAACTCACCTTAACCACATGCATACCCCCTAACTCACCCTAACTCACCTTAACCACATGCATAACCCCTAACTCACCTTAACTCACCTTAACCACATGCATACCCCCTAACTCACCCCTAACTCACCTTAACCACATGCATACCCCCTAACTCACCCAAACCACATGCATACCCCCTAACTCACCCTAACTCACCTTAACCACATGCATAACCCCTAACTCACCCTAACTCACCCTAACCACATGCATAACCCCTAACTCACCTTAACTCACCTAACCACATGCATACCCCTAACTCACCCTAACTCATCTTAACCACATGCATAACCCCTAACTCACCTTAACCACATGCATAACCCTTAACTCACCCCTAACTCACCTAAACACATGCATACCCCTAACTCACCCTAACTCACCTTAACCACATGCATACCCCCTAACTCACCTTAACCACATGCATATCCCCTAACTCACCCTAACCACATGCATAACCCCTAACTCACCTTAACTCACCTTAACCACATGCATACCCCTAACTCACCGTAACCACATGCATAACCCCTAACTCACCTTAACCACATGCATACCCCCTAACTCACCCTAACTCACCTTAACCACATGCATACCCCCTAACTCACCTTAACCATATGCATAACCCCTAACTCACCTTAACCACATGCATACCCCTAACTCACCTTAACCACATGCATAACCCCTAACTCACCTTAACCACATGCATACCCCCTAACTCACCTTAACCACATGCATAACCCCTAACTCACCCTAACTCACCTTAACCACATGCATACCCCTAACTCACCCTAACACACCTTAACCACATGCATACCCCTAACTCACCCTAACTCACCCTAACTCACCTTAACCACATGCATACCCCCTAACTCACCTTAACCACATGCATACCCCCTAACTCACCTTAACCACATGCATAACCCCTAACTCACCTTAACCACATGCATACCCCCTAACTCACCTTAACCACATGCATAACCCCTAACTCACCTTAACCACATGCATACCCCTAACTCACCCTAACTCACCTTAACCACATGCATACCCCTAACTCACCTTAACCGCATGCATAACCCCTAACTCACCCTAACTCACCTTAACCACATGCATAACCCCTAACTCACCTTAACCACATGCATAACCCCTAACTCACCCTAACCACATGCATACCCCTAACTCACCTTGACCACATGCATACCCCTAACTCACCTTAACCACATGCATACCCCTAACTCACCCTAACTCACCTTAACCACATGCATACCCCCTAACTCACCTTAACCACATGCATACCCCTAACTCACCTTAACCACATGCATACCCCCTAACTCACCTTAACCACATGTATAACCCATAACTCACCTTAATCACATGCATACCCTTAACTCACCTTAACCACATGCATACCCCTAACTCACCTTAACCACATGCATACCCCTAACTCACCTTAACCACATGCATACCCCTAACTCACCTTAACCACATGTATACCCCCTAACTCACCTTAACCACATGCATAACCCCTAACTCACCTTAACCACATGCATACCCCCTAACTCACCCTAACTCACCTTAACCACATGCATAACCCCTAACTCACCTTAACTCACCTTAACCACATGCATACCCCCTAACTCACCCCTAACTCACCTTAACCACATGCATACCCCCTATCTCACCCAAACCACATGCATACCCCCTAACTCACCCTAACTCACCTTAACCACATGCATAACCCCTAACTCACCCTAACTCACCCTAACCACATGCATAACCCCTAACTCACCTTAACTCACCTAACCACATGCATACCCCTAACTCACCCTAACTCACCTTAACCACATGCATAACCCCTAACTCACCTTAACCACATGCATAACCCTTAACTCACCCCTAACTCACCTAACCACATGCATACCCCTAACTCACCCTAACTCACCTTAACCACATGCATACCCCCTAACTCACCTTAACCACATGCATATCCCCTAACTCACCCTAACCACATGCATAACCCCTAACTCACCTTAACTCACCTTAACCACATGCATACCCCTAACTCACCTTAACCACATGCATACCCCCTAACTCACCGTAACCACATGCATAACCCCTAACTCACCTTAACCACATGCATACCCCCTAACTCACCCTAACTCACCTTAACCACATGCATACCCCCTAACTCACCTTAACCACATGCATAACCCCTAACTCACCTTAACCACATGCATACCCCTAACTCACCTTAACCACATGCATAACCCCTAACTCACCTTAACCACATGCATACCCCTAACTCACCTTAACTCACCTTAACCACATGCATACCCCCTAACTCACCTTAACCACATGCATAACCCCTAACTCACCCTAACTCACCTTAACCACATGCATACCCCTAACTCACCCTAACACACCTTAACCACATGCATACCCCTAACTCACCCTAACTCACCCTAACTCACCCTAACTCACCTTAACCACATGCATACCCCCTAACTCACCTTAACCACATGCATACCCCCTAACTCACCTTAACCACATGCATAACCCCTAACTCACCTTAACCACATGCATACCCCCTAACTCACCTTAACCACATGCATAACCCCTAACTCACCTTAACCACATGCATACCCCTAACTCACCCTAACTCACCTTAACCACATGCATACCCCTAACTCACCTTAACCACATGCATAACCCGTAACTCACCCTAACCACATGCATACCCCTAACTCACCTTGACCACATGCATACCCCTAACTCACCTTAACCACATGCATAACCCCTAACTCACCTTAACCACATGCATAACCCCTAACTCACCTTAACTCACCTTAACCACATGCATACCCCTAACTCACCTTAACCACATGCATACCCCTAACTCACCTTAACCACATGCATACCCCCTAACTCACCTTAACCACATGCATACCCCTAACTCACCTTAACCACATGCATACCCCTAACTGACCTTAACCACATGCATAACCCTAACTCACCTTAACCACATGCATAACCCCTAACTCACCCTAACTCACCTTAACCACATGCATACCCCTAACTCAACTTAACCACATGCATACCCCTAACTCACCTTAACCACATGCATACCCCTAACTGACCTTAACCACATGCATAACCCCTAACTCACCCTAACTCACCTTAACCACATGCATACCCCCTAACTCACCTTAACCACATGCATACCCCCTAACTCACCCTAATTCACCTTAACCACATGCATACCCCTAACTCACCCTAACTCACCTTAACCACATGCATACCCCCTAACTCACCTTAACCACATGTATAACCCCTAACTCACCTTAATCACATGCATACCCCTAACTCACCTTAACCACATGCATAACCCCTAACTCACCTTAACTCACCTTAACCACATGCGTACCCCTAACTCACCTTAACCACATGCATAACCCCTAACTCACCCTAACTCACCTTAACCACATGCATACCCCCTAACTCACCTTAACCACATGCATACCCCCTAACTCACCCTAACTCACGTTAACCACATGCATACCCCCTAACTCACCTTAACTCACCTTAACCACATGCATACCCCTAACTCACCTTAACCACATGCATACCCCCTAACTCACCTTAACCACATGCATACCCCCTAACTCACCTTAACCACATGCATAACCCCTAACTCACCCTAACTCACCTTAATCACATGCATACCCCTAACTCACCTTAACCACATGCATACCCCTAACTCAACTTAACCACATGCATAACCCCTAACTCACCTTAACCACATGCATAACCCCTAACTCACCCCTAACTCACCTTAACCACATGCATACCCTTAACTCACCTTAAACACATGCATACCCCCTAACTCACCTTAACCACATGCATAACCCCTAACTCACCTTAACCACATGCATACCCCTAACTCACCTTAACCACATGCATACCCCTAACTCACCTTAACCAAATGCATAACCCCTAACTCACCTTAACCACATGCATACCCCCTAACTCACCTTAACCACATGCATAACCCCTAACTCACCCTAACCACATGCATACCCCCTAACTCACCTTAACCACATGCATACCCCTAACTCACCTTAACCACATGCATAACCCCTAACTCACCTTAACCACATGCATACCCCTAACTCACCTTAACCACATGCATACCCCCTAACTCACCTTAACCACATGCATAACCCCTAACTCACCCTAACTCATCTTAACCACATGCATACCCCTAACTCACCTTAACCACATGCATAACCCCTAACTCACCCTAACTCACCTTAACCACATGCATACCCCTAACTCACCTTAACCACATGCATACCCCTAACTCACCTTAACCACATGCATAAACCCTAACTCACCTTAACCACATGCATAACCCCTAACTCACCCCTAACTCACCTTAACCACATGCATACCCTTAACTCACCTTAACCACATGCCTACCCCCTAACTCACCTTAACCACATGCATAACCCCTAACTCACCTTAACCACATGCATACCCCTAACTCACCTTAACCACATGCATACCCCTAACTCACCTTAACCACATGCATAACCCCTAACTCACCTTAACCACATGCATACCCCCTAACTCACCTTAACCACATGCATAACCCCTAACTCACCCTAACCACATGCATACTCCCTAACTCACCTTAACCACATGCATACCCCTAACTCACCTTAACCACATGCATAACCCCTAACTCACCTTAACCACATGCATACCCCTAACTCACCTTAACCACATGCATACCCCCTAACTCACCTTAACCACATGCATAACCCCTAACTCACCCTAACCACATGCATACCCCCTAACTCACCTTAACCACATGCATACCCCCTAACTCACCTTAACTCACCTTAACCACATGCATACCCCTAACTCACCTTAACCACATGCATACCCCTAACTCACCTTAACCACATGCATAACCCCTAACTCACCTTAACCACATGCATACCCCCTAACTCACCTTAACTCACCTTAACCACATGCATACCCCTAACTCACCTTAACCACATGCATAACCCCTAACTCACCTTAACCACATGCATACCCCCTAACTCACCCTAACTCACCTTAACCACATGCCTAACCCCTAACTCACCTTAACTCACCTTAACCACATGCATAACCCCTAACTCACCTTAACCACATGCATAACCCCTAACTCACCTTAACTCACCTTAACCACATGCATACCCCTAACTCACCTTAACCACATGCATAACCCCTATTTCACCTTAACCACATGCATACCCCTAACTCACCTTAACCACCTGCATAACCCCTAACTCACCCAAACCACATGCATACCCCTAACTCACCTTAACCACATGCATAACCCCTAACTCACCTTAACCACATGCATACCCCTAACTCACCTTAACCACATGCATAACCCCTAACTCACCTTAACCACATGCATACCCCTAACTCACCTTAACCACATGCATAACCCCTAACTCACCTTAACCACATGCATAACCCCTAGCTCACCTTAACCACCTGCATAACCCCTAACTCACCCAAACCACATGCATACCCCTAACTCACCCTAACTCACCTTAACCACATGCATAACCCCTAACTCACCTTAACCACATGCATAACCCTAACTCACCTTAACCACATGCATAACCCTAACTCACCTTAACCACATGCATACCCCTAACACACCTTAACCACATGCATAACCCTAACTCACCTTAACTACATGCATACCCCCTAACTCACCTTAACCACATGCATAACCCTAACTCACCTTAACCACATGCATACCCCCTAACTCACCTTAACCACATGCATAACCCCTAACTCACCCTAACTCACCTTAACCACATGCATAACCCCTAACTCACCTTAACCACATGCATACCCCTAACACACCTTAACCACATGCATACCCCTAACACACCTTAACCACATGCATACCCCTAACTCACCTTAACCACATGCATACCCCCTAACTCACCTTAACCACATGCATAACCCCTAACTCACCTTAACCACATGCATACCCCTAACTCACCCTAACTCACCTTAACCACATGCATAACCCCTAACTCACCTTAACCACATACATAACCCTAACTCACCTTAACCACATGCATACCCCTAACTCACCTTAACCACATGCATACCCCTAACTCACCTTAACCACATGCATACCCCCTAACTCACCCTAACTCACCTTAACCACATGCATACCCCTACCTCACCCTAACTCACCTTAACCACATGCATACCCCTAACTCACCCTAACTCACCTTAGCCACATGCATAACCCCTAACTCACCTTAACCACATGCATAACCCCTAACTCACCTTAACCACATGCATAACCCCTAACTCACCCTAACTCACCTTAACCACATGCATAACCCCTAACTCACCTTAACTCACCTTAACCACATGCATAACCCCTAACTCACCTTAACTCACCTTAACCACATGCATACCCCTAACTCACCTTAACCACATGCATAACCCCTAACTCACCTTAACCACATGCATACCCCCTAACTCACCTTAACTCACCTTAACCACATGCATACCCCTAACTCACCTTAACCACATGCATAACCCCTAACTCACCTTAACCACATGCATACCCCCTAACTCACCCTAACTCACCTTAACCACATGCCTAACCCCTAACTCACCTTAACTCACCTTAACCACATGCATAACCCCTAACTCACCTTAACCACATGCATAACCCCTAACTCACCTTAACTCACCTTAACCACATGCATACCCCTAACTCACCTTAACCACATGCATAACCCCTATTTCACCTTAACCACATGCATACCCCTAACTCACCTTAACCACCTGCATAACCCCTAACTCACCCAAACCACATGCATACCCCTAACTCACCTTAACCACATGCATAACCCCTAACTCACCTTAACCACATGCATACCCCTAACTCACCTTAACCACATGCATAACCCCTAACTCACCTTAACCACATGCATACCCCTAACTCACCTTAACCACATGCATAACCCCTAACTCACCTTAACCACATGCATAACCCCTAGCTCACCTTAACCACCTGCATAACCCCTAACTCACCCAAACCACATGCATACCCCTAACTCACCTTAACCACATGCATAACCCCTAACTCACCTTAACCACATGCATATCCCCTAACTCACCTTAACCACATGCATACCCCCTAACTCACCTTAACTCATCTTAACCACATGCATAACCCCTAACACACCTTAACCACATGCATACCCCTAACTCACCTTAACCACATGCATAACCCCTAACTCACCTTAACCACATGCATACCCCTAACTCACCTTAACCACATGCATAACCCCTAACTCACCTTAACCACATGCATACCCCTAACTCACCTTAACCACATGCATAAACCCTAACTCACCTTAACCACATGCATAACCCCTAGCTCACCTTAACCACCTGCATAACCCCTAACTCACCCAAACCACATGCATACACCTAACTCACCTTAACCACATGCATAACCCCTAACTCACCTTAACTCACCTTAACCACATGCATAACCCCTAACACACCTTAACCACATGCATAACCCCTAGCTCACCTTAACCACCTGCATAACCCCTAACTCAACCAAACCACATGCATACCCCTAACTCACCTTAACCACATGCATAACCCCTAACTCACCTTAACCACATGCATAACCCCTAACTCACCTTAACCACATGCATACCCCTAACTCACCTTAACCACATGCATAACCCCTAACTCACCTCAACCACATGCATACCCCTAACTCACCTTAACCACATGCATAACCCCTAACTCACCTTAACCACATGCATAACCCCTAACTCACCTTAACCACATGCATAACCCCTAGCTCACCTTAACCACATGCATAACCCCTAACTCACCTTAACCACATGCATAACCCCTAGCTCACCTTATCCACATGCATACCCCCTAACTCACCCTAACCACATGCATAACCCATAACACACCTTAACCACATGCATACCCCCTAACTCACCTTAACCACATGCATTACCCCTAACTCACCCTAACTCACCTTAACCACATGCATACCCCTAACTCACCTTAACCACATGCATAACCCCTAACTCACCTTAACTCACCTTAACCACATGCATACCCCTAACTCACCTTAACCACATGCATAACCCCTATTTCACCTTAACCACATGCATACCCCTAACTCACCTTAACCACCTGCATAACCACTAACTCACCCAAACCACATGCATACCCCTAACTCACCTTAACCACATGCATAACCCCTAACTCACCTTAACCACATGCATACCCCTAACTCACCTTAACCACATGCATACCCCTAACTCACCTTAACCACCTGCATAACCCCTAACTCACCCAAACCACATGCATACCCCTAACTCACCTTAAATACATGCATAACCCCTAACTCACCTTAACCACATGCATACCCCTAACTCACCTTAACCACATGCATAACCCCTAACTCACCTTAACCACATGCATACCCCTAACTCACCTTAACCACATGCATAACCCCTAACTCACCTTAACCACATGCATAACCCCTAGCTCACCTTAACCACCTGCATAACCCCTAACTCACCCAAACCACATGCATACCCCTAACTCACCTTAACCACATGCATAACCCCTAACTCACCTTAACCACATGCATATCCCCTAACTCACCTTAACCACATGCATACCCCCTAACTCACCTTAACTCATCTTAACCACATGCATACCCCTAACTCACCTTAACCACATGCATAACCCCTATTTCACCTTAACCACATGCATACCCCTAACTCACCTTAACCACCTGCATAAACACTAACTCACCCAAACCACATGCATACCCCTAACTCACCTTAACCACATGCATAACCCCTAACTCACCTTAACCACATGCATACCCCTAACTCACCTTAACCACATGCATACCCCTAACTCACCTTAACCACCTGCATAACCCCTAACTCACCCAAACCACATGCATACCCCTAACTCACCTTAACCACATGCATAACCCCTAACTCACCTTAACCACATGCATACCCCTAACTCACCTTAACCACATGCATAACCCCTAACTCACCTTAACCACATGCATACCCCTAACTCACCTTAACCACATGCATAACCCCTAACTCACCTTAACCACATGCATAACCCCTAGCTCACCTTAACCACCTGCATAACCCCTAACTCACCCAAACCACATGCATACCCCTAACTCACCTTAACCACATGCATAACCCCTAACTCACCTTAACCACATGCATATCCCCTAACTCACCTTAACCACATGCATACCCCCTAACTCACCTTAACTCATCTTAACCACATGCATAACCCCTAACACACCTTAACCACATGCATACCCCTAACTCACCTTAACCACATGCATAACCCCTAACTCACCTTAACCACATGCATACCCCTAATTCACCTTAACCACATGCATAACCCCTAACTCACCTTAACCACATGCATACCCCTAACTCACCTTAACCACATGCATAAACCCTAACTCACCTTAACCACATGCATAACCCCTAGCTCACCTTAACCACCTGCATAACCCCTAACTCACCCAAACCACATGCATACACCTAACTCACCTTAACCACATGCATAACCCCTAACTCACCTTAACCACATGCATATCCCCTAACTCACCTTAACCACATGCATACCCCCTAACTCACCTTAACTCACCTTAACCACATGCATAACCCCTAACACACCTTAACCACATGCATAACCCCTAGCTCACCTTAACCACCTGCATAACCCCTAACTCAACCAAACCACATGCATACCCCTAACTCACCTTAACCACATGCATAACCCCTAACTCACCTTAACCACATGCATAACCCCTAACTCACCTTAACCACATGCATACCCCTAACTCACCTTAACCACATGCATAACCCCTAACTCACCTCAACCACATGCATACCCCTAACTCACCTTAACCACATGCATAACCCCTAACTCACCTTAACCACATGCATAACCCCTAACTCACCTTAACCACATGCATAACCCCTAGCTCACCTTAACCACATGCATAACCCCTAACTCACCTTAACCACATGCATAACCCCTAGCTCACCTTATCCACATGCATACCCCCTAACTCACCCTAACCACATGCATAACCCATAACACACCTTAACCACATGCATACCCCTAACTCACCTTAACCACATGCATTACCCCTAACTCACCCTAACTCACCTTAACCACATGCATACCCCTAACTCACCTTAACCACATGCATAACCCCTAACTCACCTTAACTCACCTTAACCACATGCATACCCCTAACTCACCTTAACCACATGCATAACCCCTATTTCACCTTAACCACATGCATACCCCTAACTCACCTTAACCACCTGCATAACCACTAACTCACCCAAACCACATGCATACCCCTAACTCACCTTAACCACATGCATAACCCCTAACTCACCTTAACCACATGCATACCCCTAACTCACCTTAACCACATGCATACCCCTAACTCACCTTAACCACCTGCATAACCCCTAACTCACCCAAACCACATGCATACCCCTAACTCACCTTAAACACATGCATAACCCCTAACTCACCTTAACCACATGCATACCCCTAACTCACCTTAACCACATGCATAACCCCTAACTCACCTTAACCACATGCATAACCCCTAACTCACCTTAACCACATGCATAACCCCTAACTCACCTTAACCACATGCATAACCCCTAGCTCACCTTAACCACCTGCATAACCCCTAACTCACCCAAACCACATGCACACCCCTAACTCACCTTAACCACATGCATACCCCTAACTCACCTTAACCACATGCATACCCCTAACTCACCTTAACCACATGTATACCCCCTAACTCACCTTAACCACATGCATAACCCCTAACTCACCTTAACCACATGCATACCCCCTAACTCACCCTAACTCACCTTAACCACATGCATACCCCCTAACTCACCTTAACTCACCTTAACCACATGCATAACCCCTAACTCACCTTAACTCACCTTAACCACATTCATAACCCCTAACTCACCTTAACCACATGCATAACCCCTAACTCACCTTAACTCACCTTAACCACATGCATTACCCTAACTCACCTTAACCACATGCATACCCCCTAACTCACCCTAACCACATGCATTACCCTAACTCACCTTAACCACATGCATACCCCTAACTCACCTTAACCACATACATAACCCCTACCTCACCTTAACCACATGTATAACCCTAACTCACCTTAACCACATGCATAACCCCTAACTCACCTTAACCACATACATAACCCCTAACTCACCTTAACCACATACATAACCCCTAACTCACCTTAACCACATGCATACCCCCTTACTCACCTTAACCACATGCATTACCCTAACTCACCTTAACCACATGCATACCCCCTAACTCACCCTAACCACATGCATAACCCCTAACTCACCTTAACCACATGCATACCCCCTAACTCACCTTAACCACATGCATTACCCTAACTCACCTTAACCACATGCATACCCCTAACTCACCTTAACCACATGCATAACCCCTAACTCACCCTAACCACATGCATACCCTTAACTCACCTTAACCACATGCATAACCCCTAACTCACCCTAACTCAACTTAACCACATGCATAACCCCTAACTCACCTTAACCACATGCATACCCCCTAACTCACCTTAACCACATGCATACCCCCTAACTCACCTTAACCACATGCATAACCCCTAACTCACCTTAACCACATGCATACCCCTAACTCACCTTAACTCACCTTAACCACATGCATACCCCTAACTCACCTTAACCACATGCATAACCCCTAACTCACCTTAACCACATGCATTACCCCCTAACTCACCCTAACTCACCTTAACCACATGCATAACCCCTAACTCACCTTAACTCACCTTAACCACATGCATTACCCCCTAACTCACCCTAACTCACCTTAACCACATGCATAACCCCTAACTCACCTTAACCACATGCATAACCCCTAACTCACCTTAACCACATGCATAACCCTAACTCACCTTAACAACATTCATACCCCTAACTCACCTTAACTCACCTTAACCACATGCATACTCCCTAACTCACCCTAACTCACCTTAACCACATGCATACCCCTAACTCACCTTAACCACATGCATAACCCCTAACTCACCTTAACCACATGCATACCCCTAACTCACCTTAACCACATGCATAACCCTAATTCACCTTAACCACATGCATAACCCCTAACTCACCTTAACCACATGCATACCCCTAACTCACCTTAACCACATGCATAACCCTAACTCACCTTAACCACATGCATAACCCCTAACTCACCTTAACCACATGCATAACCCCTAACTCACCTTAACCACATGCATACCCCTAACTCACCTTAACTCACCTTAACCACATGCATAACCCTTAACTCACCTTAACCACATGCATAACCCTAACTCACCTTAACCACATGCATAACCCCTAACTCACCTTAACCACATGCATACCCCCTAACTCACCTTAACCACATGCATAACCCCTAACTCACCCTAACCACATGCATACCCCCTAACTCACCCTAACCACATGCATACCCCTAACTCACCTTAACCACATGCATAACCCCTAACTTACCCTAACTCACCCTAACCACATGCATACCCCTAACTCACCTTAACCACATGCATAACCCCTAACTCACCTTAACCACATGCATAACCCCTAACTCACCTTAACCACATGCATACCCCCTAACTCACCTTAACCACATGCATACCCCCTAACTCACCTTAACCACATGCATAACCCCTAACTCACCCTAACACACCTTAACCACATGCATACCCCCTAACTCACCTTAACTCACCTTAACCACATGCATACCCCCTAACTCACCCTAACCACATGCATACCCCCTAACTCACCTTAACTCACCTTAACCACATGCATAACCCCTAACTCACCTTAACTCACCTTAACCACATGCATACCCCTAACTCACCTTAACCACATGCATAACCCCTAGCTCACCTTAACCACCTGCATAACCCCTAACTCACCCAAACCACATGCATACCCCTAACTCACCTTAACCACATGCATAACCCCTAACTCACCTTAACCACATGCATATCCCCTAACTCACCTTAACCACATGCATACCCCCTAACTCACCTTAACTACATGCATAACCCCTAACACACCTTAACCACATGCATACCCCTAACTCACCTTAACCACATGCATAACCCCTAACTCACCTTAACCACATGCATACCCCTAACTCACCTTAACCACATGCATAACCCCTAACTCACCTTAACCACATGCATAACCCCTAGCTCACCTTAACCACCTGCATAACCCCTAACTCACCCAAACCACATGCATACCCCTAACTCACCTTAACCACATGCATAACCCCTAACTCACCTTAACCACATGCATACCCTTAACTCACCTTAACCACATGCATAACCCCTAACTCACCTTAACCACATGCATAACCCCTAACTCACCTTAACCACATGCATACCCCCTAACTCACCCTAACTCACCTTAACCACATGCATAACCCCTAACACACCTTAACCACATGCATACCCCTAACTCACCTTAACCACATGCATATCCCCTAACTCACCTTAACCACATGCATACACCTAACTCACCTTAACCACATGCATAACCCCTAACTCACCTTAACCACATGCATACCCCTAACTCACCTTAACCACATGCATAACCCCTAACTCACCTTAACCACATGCATAACCCCTAGCTCACCTTAACCACCTGCATAACCCCTAACTCACCCAAACCACATGCATACCCCTAACTCACCTTAACCACATGCATACCCCTAACTCACCTTAACCACATGCATATCCCCTAACTCACCTTAACCACATGCATAACCCCTAACTCACCCAAACCACATGCATACCCCTAACTCACCTTAACCAAATGCATACCCCTAACTCACCTTAACCACATGCATTACCCCTAACTCACCCTAACTCACCTTAACCACATGCATACCCCTAACTCACCCTAACTCACCTTAACCACATGCATACCCCTAACTCACCTTAACCACATGCATTACCCCCTAACTCACCATAACCACATGCATTACCCCTAACTCACCCTAACTCACCTTAACCACATGCATACCCCTAACTCACCCTAACTCACCTTAACCACATGCATACCCCTAACTCACCTTAACCACATGCATAACCCCTAACTCACCCTAACTCACCTTAACCACATGCATAACCCCTAACTCACCCTAACTCACCTTAACCACATGCATACCCCTAACTCACCTTAACCACATGCATAACCCCTAACTCACCCTAACTCACCTTAACCACATGCATACCCCCTAACTCACCTTAACTCACCTTAACCACATGCATAACCCCTAACTCACCTTAACTCACCTTAACCACATTCATAACCCCTAACTCACCTTAACCACATGCATAACCCCTAACTCACCTCAACTCACCTTAACCACATGCATTACCCTAACTCACCTTAACCACATACATAACCCCTAACTCACCTTAACCACATGCATACCCCCTAACTCACCTTAACCACATGCATTACCCTAACTCACCTTAACCACATGCATACCCCCTAACTCACCCTAACCACATGCATAACCCCTAACTCACCTTAACCACATGCATACCCCCTAACTCACCTTAACCACATGCATTACCCTAACTCACCTTAACCACATGCATACCCCTAACTCACCTTAACCACATGCATAACCCCTAACTCACCCTAACCACATGCATACCCTTAACTCACCTTAACCACATGCATAACCCCTAACTCACCCTAACTCAACTTAACCACATGCATAACCCCTAACTCACCTTAACCACATGCATACCCCCTAACTCACCTTAACCACATGCATACCCCCTAACTCACCTTAACCACATGCATAACCCCTAACTCACCTTAACCACATGCATACCCCTAACTCACCTTAACTCACCTTAACCACATGCATACCCCTAACTCACCTTAACCACATGCATAACCCCTAACTCACCTTAACCACATGCATTACCCCCTAACTCACCTTAACCACATGCATAACCCCTAACTCACCTTAACTCACCTTAACCACATGCATTACCCCCTAACTCACCCTAACTCACCTTAACCACATGCATAACCCCTAACTCACCTTAACCACATGCATAACCCCTAACTCACCTTAACCACATGCATAACCCTAACTCACCTTAACAACATGCATACCCCTAACTCACCTTAACTCACCTTAACCACATGCATACCCCCTAACTCACCCTAACTCACCTTAACCACATGCATACCCCTAACTCACCTTAACCACATGCATAACCCCTAACTCACCTTAACCACATGCATACCCCTAACTCACCTTAACCACATGCATAACCCTAATTCACCTTAACCACATGCATAACCCCTAACTCACCTTAACCACATGCATACCCCTAACTCACCTTAACCACATGCATAACCCTAACTCACCTTAACCACATGCATAACCCCTAACTCACCTTAACCACATGCGTAACCCCTAACTCACCTTAACCACATGCATACCCCTAACTCACCTTAACTCACCTTAACCACATGCATAACCCTTAACTCACCTTAACCACATGCATAACCCCTAACTCACCTTAACCACATGCATACCCCCTAACTTACCTTAACCACATGCATAACCCCTAACTCATCTTAACCACATGCATACCCCCTAACTCACCCTAACCACATGCATACCCCTAACTCACCTTAACCACATGCATAACCCCTAACTCACCCTAACTCACCCTAACCACATGCATACCCCTAACTCACCTTAACCACATGCATAACCCCTAACTCACCTTAACCACATGCATAACCCCTAACTCACCTTAACCACATGCATACCCCTAACTCACCTTAACCACATGCACACCCCTAACTCACCTTAACCACATGCATAACCCCTAACTCACCCTAACTCACCTTAACCACATGCATAACCCCTAACTCACCCTAACTCACCTTAACCACATGCATACCCCTAACTCACCTTAACCACATGCATAACCCCTAACTCACCCTAACTCACCTTAACCACATGCATACCCCCTAACTCACCTTAACTCACCTTAACCACATGCATAACCCCTAACTCACCTTAACTCACCTTAACCACATTCATAACCCCTAACTCACCTTAACCACAT
The DNA here is from genome assembly GCF_029448725.1 of Salvelinus fontinalis. Lineage (NCBI taxonomy): Eukaryota > Metazoa > Chordata > Actinopteri > Salmoniformes > Salmonidae > Salvelinus > Salvelinus fontinalis. The sequence continues at coordinate 85,345,451 of NC_074670.1, forward strand.
GCATAACCCCTAACTCACCTTAACTCACCTTAACCACATGCATTACCCTAACTCACCTTAACCACATGCATACCCCCTAACTCACCCTAACCACATGCATACCCCTAACTCACCTTAACCACATACATAACCCCTACCTCACCTTAACCACATGTATAACCCTAACTCACCTTAACCACATGCATTACCCTAACTCACCTTAACCACATGCATACCCCTAACTCACTTTAACCACATACATAACCCCTACCTCACCTTAACCACATGTATAACCCTAACTCACCTTAACCACATGCATAACCCCTAACTCACCTTAACCACATGCATACCCCCTAACTCACCTTAACCACATGCATTACCCTAACTCACCTTAACCACATGCATACCCCCTAACTCACCCTAACCACATGCATAACCCCTAACTCACCTTAACCACATGCATACCCCCTAACTCACCTTAACCACATGCATTACCCTAACTCACCTTAACCACATGCATACCCCTAACTCACCTTAACCACATGCATAACCCCTAACTCACCCTAACCACATGCATACCCTTAACTCACCTTAACCACATGCATAACCCCTAACTCACCCTAACTCAACTTAACCACATGCATAACCCCTAACTCACCTTAACCACATGCATACCCCCTAACTCACCTTAACCACATGCATACCCCCTAACTCACCTTAACCACATGCATAACCCCTAACTCACCTTAACCACATGCATACCCCTAACTCACCTTAACTCACCTTAACCACATGCATACCCCTAACTCACCTTAACCACATGCATAACCCCTAACTCACCTTAACCACATGCATTACCCCCTAACTCACCCTAACTCACCTTAACCACATGCATAACCCCTAACTCACCTTAACTCACCTTAACCACATGCATTACCCCCTAACTCACCCTAACTCACCTTAACCACATGCATAACCCCTAACTCACCTTAACCACATGCATAACCCCTAACTCACCTTAACCACATGCATAACCCTAACTCACCTTAACAACATGCATACCCCTAACTCACCTTAACTCACCTTAACCACATGCATACCCCCTAACTCACCCTAACTCACCTTAACCACATGCATACCCCTAACTCACCTTAACCACATGCATAACCCCTAACTCACCTTAACCACATGCATACCCCTAACTCACCTTAACCACATGCATAACCCTAATTCACCTTAACCACATGCATAACCCCTAACTCACCTTAACCACATGCATACCCCTAACTCACCTTAACCACATGCATAACCCTAACTCACCTTAACCACATGCATAACCCCTAACTCACCTTAACCACATGCATAACCCCTAACTCACCTTAACCACATGCATACCCCTAACTCACCTTAACTCACCTTAACCACATGCATAACCCTTAACTCACCTTAACCACATGCATTACCCCCTAACTCACCCTAACTCACCTTAACCACATGCATAACCCCTAACTCACCTTAACCACATGCATACCCCCTAACTCACCTTAACCACATGCATAACCCTAACTCACCTTAACAACATGCATACCCCTAACTCACCTTAACTCACCTTAACCACATGCATACCCCCTAACTCACCCTAACTCACCTTAACCACATGCATACCCCTAACTCACCTTAACCACATGCATAACCCCTAACTCACCTTAACCACATGCATACCCCTAACTCACCTTAACCACATGCATAACCCTAATTCACCTTAACCACATGCATAACCCCTAACTCACCTTAACCACATGCATACCCCTAACTCACCTTAACCACATGCATAACCCTAACTCACCTTAACCACATGCATAACCCCTAACTCACCTTAACCACATGCATAACCCCTAACTCACCTTAACCACATGCATACCCCCTAACTCACCTTAACTCACCTTAACCACATGCATAACCCTTAACTCACCTTAACCACATGCATAACCCCTAACTCACCTTAACCACATGCATACCCCTAACTCACCTTAACTCACCTTAACCACATGCATACCCCTAACTCACCTTAACCACATGCATAACCCCTAACTCACCTTAACCACATGCATTACCCCCTAACTCACCCTAACTCACCTTAACCACATGCATAACCCCTAACTCACCTTAACTCACCTTAACCACATGCATTACCCCCTAACTCACCCTAACTCACCTTAACCACATGCATAACCCCTAACTCACCTTAACCACATGCATAACCCCTAACTCACCTTAACCACATGCATAACCCTAACTCACCTTAACAACATGCATACCCCTAACTCACCTTAACTCACCTTAACCACATGCATACCCCCTAACTCACCCTAACTCACCTTAACCACATGCATACCCCTAACTCACCTTAACCACATGCATAACCCCTAACTCACCTTAACCACATGCATACCCCTAACTCACCTTAACCACATGCATAACCCTAATTCACCTTAACCACATGCATAACCCCTAACTCACCTTAACCACATGCATACCCCTAACTCACCTTAACCACATGCATAACCCTAACTCACCTTAACCACATGCATAACCCCTAACTCACCTTAACCACATGCATAACCCCTAACTCACCTTAACCACATGCATACCCCTAACTCACCTTAACTCACCTTAACCACATGCATAACCCTTAACTCACCTTAACCACATGCATAACCCTAACTCACCTTAACCACATGCATAACCCCTAACTCACCTTAGCCACATGCATACCCCCTAACTCACCCTAACCACATGCATACCCCTAACTCACCTTAACCACATGCATAACCCCTAACTCACCCTAACTCACCCTAACCACATGCATACCCCTAACTCACCTTAACCACATGCATAACCCCTAACTCACCTTAACCACATGCATAACCCCTAACACACCTTAACCACATGCATACCCCTAACTCACCTTAACCACATGCATAACCCCTAACTCACCTTAACCACATGCATAACCCCTAACTCACCTTAACCACATGCATAACCCCTAACTCACCTTAACCACATGCATACCCCCTAACTCACCTTAACCACATGCATACCCCCTAACTCACCTTAACCACATGCATAACCCCTAACTCACCCTAACACACCTTAACCACATGCATACCCCCTAACTCACCTTAACTCACCTTAACCACATGCATACCCCCTAACTCACCCTAACCACATGCATACCCCCTAACTCACCTTAACTCACCTTAACCACATGCATAACCCCTAACTCACCTTAACTCACCTTAACCACATGCATAACCCCTAACTCACCTTAACCACATGCATACCCCCTAACTTACCTTAACCACATGCATAACCCCTAACTCATCTTAACCACATGCATACCCCCTAACTCACCCTAACCACATGCATACCCCTAACTCACCTTAACCACATGCATAACCCCTAACTCACCCTAACTCACCCTAACCACATGCATACCCCTAACTCACCTTAACCACATGCATAACCCCTAACTCACCTTAACCACATGCATAACCCCTAACTCACCTTAACCACATGCATACCCCTAACTCACCTTAACCACATGCACACCCCTAACTCACCTTAACCACATGCATAACCCCTAACTCACCCTAACTCACCTTAACCACATGCATAACCCCTAACTCACCCTAACTCACCTTAACCACATGCATACCCCTAACTCACCTTAACCACATGCATAACCCCTAACTCACCCTAACTCACCTTAACCACATGCATACCCCCTAACTCACCTTAACTCACCTTAACCACATGCATAACCCCTAACTCACCTTAACTCACCTTAACCACATTCATAACCCCTAACTCACCTTAACCACATGCATAACCCCTAACTCACCTTAACTCACCTTAACCACATGCATTACCCTAACTCACCTTAACCACATGCATACCCCCTAACTCACCCTAACCACATGCATACCCCTAACTCACCTTAACCACATACATAACCCCTACCTCACCTTAACCACATGTATAACCCTAACTCACCTTAACCACATGCATTACCCTAACTCACCTTAACCACATGCATACCCCTAACTCACTTTAACCACATACATAACCCCTACCTCACCTTAACCACATGTATAACCCTAACTCACCTTAACCACATGCATAACCCCTAACTCACCTTAACCACATGCATACCCCCTAACTCACCTTAACCACATGCATTACCCTAACTCACCTTAACCACATGCATACCCCCTAACTCACCCTAACCACATGCATAACCCCTAACTCACCTTAACCACATGCATACCCCCTAACTCACCTTAACCACATGCATTACCCTAACTCACCTTAACCACATGCATACCCCTAACTCACCTTAACCACATGCATAACCCCTAACTCACCCTAACCACATGCATACCCTTAACTCACCTTAACCACATGCATAACCCCTAACTCACCCTAACTCAACTTAACCACATGCATAACCCCTAACTCACCTTAACCACATGCATACCCCCTAACTCACCTTAACCACATGCATACCCCCTAACTCACCTTAACCACATGCATAACCCCTAACTCACCTTAACCACATGCATACCCCTAACTCACCTTAACTCACCTTAACCACATGCATACCCCTAACTCACCTTAACCACATGCATAACCCCTAACTCACCTTAACCACATGCATTACCCCCTAACTCACCCTAACTCACCTTAACCACATGCATAACCCCTAACTCACCTTAACTCACCTTAACCACATGCATTACCCCCTAACTCACCCTAACTCACCTTAACCACATGCATAACCCCTAACTCACCTTAACCACATGCATAACCCCTAACTCACCTTAACCACATGCATAACCCTAACTCACCTTAACAACATGCATACCCCTAACTCACCTTAACTCACCTTAACCACATGCATACCCCCTAACTCACCCTAACTCACCTTAACCACATGCATACCCCTAACTCACCTTAACCACATGCATAACCCCTAACTCACCTTAACCACATGCATACCCCTAACTCACCTTAACCACATGCATAACCCTAATTCACCTTAACCACATGCATAACCCCTAACTCACCTTAACCACATGCATACCCCTAACTCACCTTAACCACATGCATAACCCTAACTCACCTTAACCACATGCATAACCCCTAACTCACCTTAACCACATGCATAACCCCTAACTCACCTTAACCACATGCATACCCCTAACTCACCTTAACTCACCTTAACCACATGCATAACCCTTAACTCACCTTAACCACATGCATTACCCCCTAACTCACCCTAACTCACCTTAACCACATGCATAACCCCTAACTCACCTTAACCACATGCATACCCCCTAACTCACCTTAACCACATGCATAACCCTAACTCACCTTAACAACATGCATACCCCTAACTCACCTTAACTCACCTTAACCACATGCATACCCCCTAACTCACCCTAACTCACCTTAACCACATGCATACCCCTAACTCACCTTAACCACATGCATAACCCCTAACTCACCTTAACCACATGCATACCCCTAACTCACCTTAACCACATGCATAACCCTAATTCACCTTAACCACATGCATAACCCCTAACTCACCTTAACCACATGCATACCCCTAACTCACCTTAACCACATGCATAACCCTAACTCACCTTAACCACATGCATAACCCCTAACTCACCTTAACCACATGCATAACCCCTAACTCACCTTAACCACATGCATACCCCTAACTCACCTTAACTCACCTTAACCACATGCATAACCCTTAACTCACCTTAACCACATGCATAACCCCTAACTCACCTTAACCACATGCATACCCCTAACTCACCTTAACTCACCTTAACCACATGCATACCCCTAACTCACCTTAACCACATGCATAACCCCTAACTCACCTTAACCACATGCATTACCCCCTAACTCACCCTAACTCACCTTAACCACATGCATAACCCCTAACTCACCTTAACTCACCTTAACCACATGCATTACCCCCTAACTCACCCTAACTCACCTTAACCACATGCATAACCCCTAACTCACCTTAACCACATGCATAACCCCTAACTCACCTTAACCACATGCATAACCCTAACTCACCTTAACAACATGCATACCCCTAACTCACCTTAACTCACCTTAACCACATGCATACCCCCTAACTCACCCTAACTCACCTTAACCACATGCATACCCCTAACTCACCTTAACCACATGCATAACCCCTAACTCACCTTAACCACATGCATACCCCTAACTCACCTTAACCACATGCATAACCCTAATTCACCTTAACCACATGCATAACCCCTAACTCACCTTAACCACATGCATACCCCTAACTCACCTTAACCACATGCATAACCCTAACTCACCTTAACCACATGCATAACCCCTAACTCACCTTAACCACATGCATACCCCTAACTCACCTTAACTCACCTTAACCACATGCATAACCCTTAACTCACCTTAACCACATGCATAACCCTAACTCACCTTAACCACATGCATAACCCCTAACTCACCTTAGCCACATGCATACCCCCTAACTCACCTTAACCACATGCATAACCCCTAACTCATCTTAACCACATGCATACCCCCTAACTCACCCTAACCACATGCATACCCCTAACTCACCTTAACCACATGCATAACCCCTAACTCACCCTAACTCACCCTAACCACATGCATACCCCTAACTCACCTTAACCACATGCATAACCCCTAACTCACCTTAACCACATGCATAACCCCTAACACACCTTAACCACATGCATACCCCTAACTCACCTTAACCACATGCATAACCCCTAACTCACCTTAACCACATGCATAACCCCTAACTCACCTTAACCACATGCATAACCCCTAACTCACCTTAACCACATGCATACCCCCTAACTCACCTTAACCACATGCATACCCCCTAACTCACCTTAACCACATGCATAACCCCTAACTCACCCTAACACACCTTAACCACATGCATACCCCCTAACTCACCTTAACTCACCTTAACCACATGCATACCCCCTAACTCACCCTAACCACATGCATACCCCCTAACTCACCTTAACTCACCTTAACCACATGCATAACCCCTAACTCACCTTAACTCACCTTAACCACATGCATACCCCTAACTCACCTTAACTCACCTTAACCACATGCATACCCCCTACCTCACCCTAACTCACCCTAACCACATGCATACCCCCTAACTCACCTTAACTCACCTTAACCACATGCATAACCCCTAACTCGCCTTAACTCACCTTAACCACATGCATAACCCCTAACTCACCTTAACTCACCTTAACCACATGCATAACCCCTAACTCACCTTAACTCACCTTAACCACATGCATACCCCTTACTCACCTTAACTCACCTTAACCACATGCATACCCCCTAACTCACCTTAACTCACCTTAACCACATGCATAACCCCTAACTCACCCTAACTCACCCTAACCACATGCATACCCCCTAACTCACCTTAACTCACCTTAACCACAGGCATAACCCCTAACTCACCCTAACCACATGCATACCCCTAACTCACCTTAACCACATGCATAACCCCTAACTCACCATAACTCACCTTAACCACATGCATACCCCTAACTCACCCTAACTCACCTTAACCACATGCATACCCCCTAACTCACCTTAACCAATTGCATAACCCCTAACTCACCTTAACCACATGCATACCCCCTAACTCACCTTAACCACATGCATAACCCCTAACTCACCTTAACCACATGCATACCCCTAACTCACCTTAACTCACCTTAACCCCATGCATTACCCCCTAACACACCTTAACCACATGCATACCCCTAACTCACCTTAACCACATGCATAACCCCTAACTCACCTTAACCACATGCATACCCCTAACTCACCTTAACTCACTTTAACCACATGCATACCCCTAACTCACCTTAACCACATGTATAACCCCTAACTCACCTTAACCACATGCATACCCCCTAACTCACCTTAACCACATGCATAACCCCTAACTCACCTTAACCACATTCATAACCCCTAACTCACCTTAACCACATGCATACCCCTAACTCACCTTAACCACATGCATACCCCTAACTCACCTTAACCACATGCATACCCCTAACTCACCTTAACCACAAGCATAACCCCTAACTCACCTTAACCACATGCATAACCCCTAACTCACCTTAACCACATGCATAACCCCTAACTCACCTTAACCACATGCATAACCCCTAACTCACCTTAACCACATGCATAACCCCTAACTCACCTTAACCACATGCATGCCCCTAACTCACCTTAACCACATGCATACCCCTAACTCATCTTAACCACATGCATAACCCCTAACTCACCCTAACTCACCTTAGCCACATGCATAACCCTAACTCACCTTAACCACATGCATAACCCCTAACTCACCTTAACCACATGCATACCCCCTAACTCACCTTAACCACATGCATAACCCCTAACTCACCTTAACCACATGCATACCCCCTAACTCACCCTAACCACATGCATACCCCTAACTCACCTTAACCACATGCATAACCCCTAACTCACCCTAACTCACCCTAACCACATGCATACCCCTAACTCACCTTAACCGCATGCATAACCCCTAACTCACCTTAACCACATGCATAACCCCTAACTCACCTTAACCACATGCATACCCCTAACTCACCTTAACCACATGCATAACCCCTAACTCACCTTAACCACATGCATAACCCCTAACTCACCTTAACCACATGCATAACCCCTAACTCACCTTAACCACATGCATATCCCCTAACTCACCTTAACCACATGCATACCCCCTAACTCACCTTAACCACATGCATAACCCCTAACTCACCCTAACACACCTTAACCACATGCATACCCCCTAACTCACCTTAACTCACCTTAACCACATGCATACCCCCTAACTCACCCTAACCACATGCATACCCCCTAACTCACCTTAACTCACCTTAACCACATGCATAACCCCTAACTCACCTTAACTCACCTTAACCACATGCATACCCCTAACTCACCTTAACTCACCTTAACCACATGCATACCCCCTAACTCACCCTAACTCACCCTAACCACATGCATACCCCCTAACTCACCTTAACTCACCTTAACCACATGCATAACCCCTAACTCGCCTTAACTCACCTTAACCACATGCATAACCCCTAACTCACCTTAACTCACCTTAACCACATGCATAACCCCTAACTCACCTTAACTCACCTTAACCACATGCATACCCCTTACTCACCTTAACTCACCTTAACCACATGCATACCCCCTAACTCACCTTAACTCACCTTAACCACATGCATAACCCCTAACTCACCCTAACTCACCCTAACCACATGCATACCCCCTAACTCACCTTAACTCACCTTAACCACAGGCATAACCCCTAACTCACCCTAACCACATGCATACCCCTAACTCACCTTAACCACATGCATAACCCCTAACTCACCATAACTCACCTTAACCACATGCATACCCCTAACTCACCCTAACTCACCTTAACCACATGCATACCCCCTAACTCACCTTAACCACTTGCATAACCCCTAACTCACCTTAACCACATGCATACCCCCTAACTCACCTTAACCACATGCATAACCCCTAACTCACCTTAACCACATGCATACCCCTAACTCACCTTAACTCACCTTAACCCCATGCATTACCCCCTAACTCACCTTAACCACATGCATACCCCTAACTCACCTTAACCACATGCATAACCCCTAACTCACCTTAACCACATGCATACCCCTAACTCACCTTAACTCACTTTAACCACATGCATACCCCTAACTCACCTTAACCACATGTATAACCCCTAACTCACCTTAACCACATGCATACCCCTAACTCACCTTAACCACATGCATAACCCCTAACTCACCTTAACCACATGCATAACCCCTAACTCACCTTAACCACATGCATACCCCTAACTCACCTTAACCACATGCATACCCCTAACTCACCTTAACCACATGCATAACCCCTAACTCACCTTAACCACATGCATAACCCCTAACTCACCTTAACCACATGCATAACCCCTAACTCACCTTAACCACATGCATAACCCCTAACTCACCTTAACCACATGCATACCCCTAACTCACCTTAACCACATGCATACCCCTAACTCACCTTAACCACATGCATAACCCCTAACTCACCCTAACTCACCTTAACCACATGCATACCCCCTAACTCACCTTAACCACATGCATACCCCTAACTCACCTTAACCACATGCATACCCCCTAACTCACCTTAACCACATGCATACCCCCTAACTCACCCTAACCACATGCATGCCCCCTAACTCACCTTAACCACATGCATAACCCCTAACTCACCCTAACCACATGCATAACCCCTAACTCACCTTAACCACATGCATACCCCTAACTCACCTTAACTCACCTTAACTCACCTTAACCACATGCATACCCCTAACTCACCTTAACTCACCTTAACTCACCTTAACCACATGCATAACCCCTAACTCACCTTAACCACATGCATACCCCTAACTCACCTTAACCACATGCATAACCCCTAACTCACCTTAACCACATGCATAACCCCTAACTCACCCTAACTCACCTTAACCACATGCATAACCCTAACTCACCTTAACCACATGCATAACCCCTAACTCACCTTAACCACATGCATACCCCTAACTCACCTTAACCACATGCATACCCCTAACTCACCTTAACCACATGCATACCCCTAACTCACCTTAACCACATGCATAACCCCTAACTCACCCTAACCACATGCATACCCCCTAACTCACCCTAACCACATGCATAACCCCTAACTCACCCTAACTCACCTTAACCACATGCATACCCCCTAACTCACCTTAACCACATGCATACCCCTAACTCATCTTAACCACATGCATACCCCCTAACTCACCTTAACCACATGCATACCCCCTAACTCACCTTAACTCACCTTAACCACATGCATACCCCTAACTCACCTTAACCACATGCATACCCCCTAACTCACCTTAACCACATGCATACCCCCTAACTCACCTTAACTCACCTTAACCACATGCATACCCCCTAACTCACCTTAACCACATGCATACCCCTAACTCACCTTAACCACATGCATACCCCTAACTCACCTTAACTCACCTTAACCACACTGCTAACTGTAAAGTTAAACCAAAAAGCACTTTTTTTCATTCATTTTTACAATTTGCTGTGCACTGGGTGTACAAAACATTGGGAACACCTGCTCTTTCCTGCAGTGGAGTCAACATCGGCCAGCGTCCCTGTGGAGTCAACATGGGGCCAGCATCCCTGTGGAGTCAACATGGGCCAGCACCCCTGTGGAGTCAACATGGGCCAGCATCCCCGTGGAGTCAACATGGGCCAGCATCCCTGTGGAGTCAACATGGGCCAGCATCCCTGTGGAGTCAACATGGGGCCAGCATCCCTGGAGTCAACATGGGCCAGCATCCCTGTGGAGTCAACATGGGGCCAGCATCCCTGTGGAGTCAACATGGGCCAGCATCCCCGTGGGGTCAACATGGGCCAGTATCCCTGTGGAGTCAACATGGGCCAGCATCCCTGGAGTCAACATGGGCCAGCATCCCTGTGGAGTCAACATGGGCCAGCATCCCTGTGGAGTCAACATGGGCCAGCGTCCCTGTGGAGTCAACATGGACCAGCATCCCTGTGGAGTCAACATGGGTCAGCATCCCTGTGGAGTCAACATGGGCCAGCATCCCTGTGGAGTCAACATGGGGCCAGCATCCCTGTGGAGTCAACATGGGGGCAGCATCCCTGTGGAGTCAACATGGGTCAGCATCCCTGTGGAGTCAACATGGACCAGCATCCCTGTGGAGTCAACATGGGGCCAGCATCCCTGTGGAGTCAACATGGACCAGCATCCCTGTGGAGTCAACATGGGGCCAGCATCCCTGTGGAGTCAACATGGGTCAGCATCCCTGTGGAGTCAACATGGACCAGCATCCCTGTGGAGTCAACATGGGGCCAGCATCCCTGTGGAGTCAACATGGACCAGCATCCCTGTGGAGTCAACATGGGGCCAGCATCCCTGTGGAGTCAACATGGGTCAGCATCCCTGTGGAGTCAACATGGACCAGCATCCCTGTGGAGTCAACATGGGGCCAGCGTCCCTGTGGAGTCAACATGGACCAGCATCCCTGTGGAGTCAACATGGACCAGCATCCCTGTGGAGTCAACATGGGGGCAGCATCCCTGTGGAGTCAACATGGGCCAGTATCCCTGTGGAGTCAACATTGGCCAGCGTCCCTGTGGAGTCAACATGGACCAGCATCCCTGTGGAGTCAACATGGGCCAGCATCCCTGTGGAACGCTTTAGATACCTTGTAAAGTCCATGCCCCGATGAATTGATGCTGTTCTGAGAGCAAAAGGAGGTGCAATGTTTTCCTAATGTTTTGTACACCCAGCGTATTATTTTACTTTGTGGCTGTGGTAACTAGTTATCTGAGTTATTGAGGATGATGATGATGATGATGATGATGATGACAGCTCACCTCGTTATAGAATCAGACTGGTTCACCGACGTTTCTTTTTCCTTCTGCAGGGTGGTCTCACCACGGTAACTTCACTTCCCGCAGTATTTTAAAGTTTCCCGAATTCTGTCATGTCGTTAAAACTTATCAAACTTGCCGAATCCAGAAGAGCTGTTTATTTTTTACTTTGTCGGAAAACAGAGTAAGGGATCCCATTCAGCGCGCAGGGTCCTGTGTCTAGTTGAATGTAGAGTTCGGTGGAGGATTTCTTTGTGTGTTTGTGTGTTTGTGTGCGTGTGTGCGATCGGTGGTAGCCTGGAGGTCGACTTGCATGGCCGCAGGAAACGAGACAATAGCACTTCGTTCGCTGGAGGCGCGCGGGGCACTTAATAGGGAATTGTTAGCGTTAAGGACGGAAGGAAAGAGAGATGGAGTGAGCGAGTGGGGCAGGGGAAGGATAGAGAGAGGGGCACAGGAGGGAGAAAGATAGGGGCATGGTTGGGAGAGAGAGAGGGGCGGGCAGGAGAGGGATGGAGAGAGGGGGCCAGGGGAGAGAGAGAGAGAGAAAGAGGGGCAGGAATTGGAGAGAGAGAGAGAGAGAGAGAGAGAGAGAGAGAGAGAGAGAGAGAGAGAGAGAGAGAGAGAGAGAGAGAGAGAGAGAGAGAGAGAGAGAGAGAGAGAGAGAGAGAGAGAGAGAGAGAGAGAGAGAGAGAGAGAGAGAGAGAGAGAGAGAGAGAGAGAGAGAGAGAGAGAGAGAGAGAGAGAGAGAAGAGAGAGAGAGAGAGAGAGAGAGAGAGAGAGAGAGAGAGAGAGAGAGAGAGAGAGAGAGAGAGAGAGAGAGAGAGAGAGAGAGTCACGTGTCCAGACAGGGAGCTGATAGCAGACTGACTGACGGATCCAGACTCAACACTCTGGTTGGTTTATCAGGAGAGATAGATGCTCACCTCCTTTCCTCCAGTAAGTACACCACCAGACTACAAGAATAAGTGACCAGTGTGGAGCTGTATGGATATGGATAGTGTTGGTATAATGTAGTACAGTCCAGTGCATGATGAAGTGTTGGTCGGATCAAAATCATATCACACCATCCTTCCAACCATATTGTCTGGTATTTTGGGGTATTTTATTAGGATCCCCATTAGCTGTTGTGAAAACAGCAGCTACTCTTCCTGGGGTCAACATGAAACATGAAACATGAAACATAATACAGAACATGACTAGACAAGAACAGCATCAATTAAAAATAATCACAGATAGCCTACATATCAATGCATACACACAAACTGTCTAGGTCAAATAGGGGAGAGGTGTTGTGAGGTGTTGCTTTGTCTGTTTTTACAACAGGTTTTCTGTTCATCTGAGCAATATGAGATGGAGTTCCATGCAATAATGGCTCTATGGAATATTGTACGGCTTTTCTTGAATTTGTTCAATTAGCTAGTAAAGTAGATTCTTCTAGAGAATTGTAACACTTCTGCATTCTCTCTGACACAGATTTACCTCACAATGTGTCAGGGACCGGATCAGATTTGAATGTGTGTGAAATTCTTGATAATGTATGTGATGTAAACAGAGAGGTCTACTTTCTTGGGGACCTGAATATTGACTTGTTTTCATCAAGCTGTCCGCTCAAGAGGAAGCTTCTCACTGTAACCGGTGCCTGTAATCTGGTTCAGATTATTAATCAACCTACCAGGATGTTTACAAACACTACAGGAACAAAATCATTGACACGTATTGATCACATTTGTACTAATACTGTAAAACTGTGTTCTAAAGCTGTATCCGGACCCATTGGCTGCAATCTTGTATTTGTTCTGGATTTGGGGACTGTGAAAAGACCCCTGGTGGCATGTCTGGTGGAGATAAGTGTGTATGTCAGAGATGTGTGTAAATTGATTATGCAAACAATTTATGATTTTCAACACGTAATGCTTCCTATAAAAATAAGAGGTGATGCAGTCAGTCTCTCCTCAACTCTTAGCCGAGAGAGACTGACATGCAAAGTATTTATATCAGCCCTCTGATTACAATGAAGAGCAAGACGTGCCACTCTGTTCTGGGACCAGCTGCAGTTTAACTAGGTCTTTCCTTGCAGCACTGGACCACACGACTGGACAATAATCAAGATTAGACAAAACTAGAGGCTGCTTTCTGGATGTGGTGTTAAACAGAGCATCTCTTTGTTACGGACAGACCTTCTCATCTTTACAACCATTGAATCTATTTGTTTTTACCAAGTCTACACGTGACCACACACACACTCACACACACACACACACACACACACACACACACACACACACACACACACACACACACACACACACACACACACACACACACACACACACACACAAAGCTATATATAGCTGCGTGTCAGACAGTTCCCATAAGTCTCTTACACACACACACACACACACACACACACACACACACACACACACACACACACACACACACACACACACACACACACACACACACACACACACACACACACACACACACACACACACACACACAAAGCTATATATAGCTGCGTGTCAGACAGTTCCCATAAGTCTCTTACACACACACACACACACACACACACACACACACACACACACACACACACACACACACACACACACACACACACACACACACACACACACACACACACACACACACACACAAAGCTATATATAGCTGCGTGTCAGACAGTTCCCATTGTGTGTGTGCCTGTTTGTGAGCAGGATGTCCTGTCCTCTCCTACTATTGTACAGCTATGAGGTGTGAAAGGGGACAAAATATAGCCTAACATAGCTACTGATAAGTCTCACCAAGTCACCTAACATGTAACTGAGTGCCTAAGAAACCACCTTGAATTGACATGGACTGTCAATGGAGTGTTTTTCTTAGGTGTTCACACGTATAGCACCAGTCAAACGTTTTTTGTACTATTTTCTACATTGTAGAATAATAGTGAAGATATCAAAACTATGAAATAACACATATGGAATCATGTCGTAACCAAAAAAGTGTTAAACAAACAAATTCTTCAAAGTAGCCAGCCTTTGCCTTGATGACAGCTTTGCATGCTATTTGGCATTCTCTCAACCAGCTTCATAAGGTAGTCACCTGGAATGCATTTCAATGATCATGTGTGCCTTGTTAAAAGTTAATTTGTGGAATTTATATCCTTTTTAATGCGTTTGAGCCAATCAGTTGTGTTGTGACAAGGTAGGGTTAGTATACAGAAAATAGCCCTATTTGGTAAAAGACAAAGTCCATATTATGGCAAGAACAGCTCAAATAAGCAAAGAGAAATGACAGTCCATCAATACTTTAAGACATGAAGGTCAGTCAATGAAGAAAATTCAAGAGCTTTGAAAGTTTCTTCAAGTGCAGTCGCAAAAACTAACAAGCGCTATGATGAAACTGTCTCTCATGAGGACCGCCACAGGAATGGAAGACACAGAGTTACCTCTGCTGCAGAGGATAAGTTCATTAGAGTTACCAGTCTCAGAAAGGAAAGGAAGACCCAGAGTTACCTCTGCTGCAGAGGATAAGTTCATTAGAGTTACCAGCCTCAGATTGAAAAGGAAGACCCAGAGTTACCTCTGCTGCAGAGGAGAAGTTCATTAGAGTTACCAGCCTCAGATTGAAAAGGAAGACCCAGAGTTACCTCTGCTGCAGAGGATAAGTTCATTAGAGTTACCTCTGCTGCAGAGGATAAGTTCATTAGAGTCACCTGCCTCAGAAATGGGCAATTAACTGCACCTCAGATTGCAGCCCAAATTAATGCTTCACAGAGTTGAAGTAACAGACACATCTCAACATCAACTGTTCAGAGGAGACTGTGTGAATCAGAACTTCATGGTTGAATTTCTGCAAAGAAACCACTACTAAAGGACACCAATAGGAAGAAGACACTTTCTTGGGCCAAGAAACACAAGCAATGGACATTAGACCAGTGGAAATCTGTCCTTTGGTCTGATGAGTCCAAATTTGAGATTTTTGATTCCAACCGCCGTGTCTTTGTGAGATGCAGAGTAGGTGAACGGATGATGTCCGCATGTGTGGTTCCCACCGTGAAGCATGGAGGAGGAGGTGTGATGATGCTTTGCTGGTGACACCAGCATGGCTACTACAGAATTCTGCAGCAACATGCCATCCCATCTGGTTTGCGTTTAATGGGACTATAATTCGTTTTTGACAATTTGACAGTGACTCAAAACACAACTCCAGGCTCTGTAACGGCTATTTGACCAAGAAGGAGAGTGATGGAGTGCTGCATCAGATCAGCATCAGCCTCCATAATCACCCAACCTCCAGCCAATTGAGATGGTTTGGGATGAGTTGTACCGCAGAGTGAAGAAAAAGTAGCCAACAAGTGCTCAGCATACGTGGCAACTCCTTCAAGACTGTTGGAAAAGCATTCCAGGTGACTACCTCATGAAGCTGTTTGAGAGAATGCCAAGAGTGTGCAAAGCTGTCATCAAGACAAAGGGTGGTTACTTTGAAGAATCTCAAATATGAAATATATTTTGATTTGTTTAACAAGTTTTCGGTTACTACCTGATTCCATATGTGTTATTTACATTTTAGACATTCTTATCCAGAGCGACTTACAGTAGAGTGCATACATTTTATTACATTTTACATACTGAGACAAGGATATCCCTACCGGCCAAACCCTCCCTAACCCGGAAGACGCTATGCCAATTGTGCATCGCCCCACGGACCTCCCGGTTGCGGCCGGCTGCGACAGAGCCTGGGCGCGAACCCAGCCCAGCCTGGGCGCAAACCCAGAGACTCTGGTGGCGCAGCTAGCACTGCGATGCAGTTCCCTAGACCACTGCGCTACCCGGGAGGCCATTATTTCATAGTTTTGATGTCTTCACCATTATTCACCATTATTATTCACCATTATTATTAATAGTAAAAAAAAAGGAAGAAAAACCCTTGAATGAGAATATGTATATATAAAAATTTGGACTGGTTCTGTAATTCAAATCAAATCAAATCAAATGATATTGTCACATACACATGGTTAGCAGATGTTAATGCGAGTGTAGCGAAATGCTTGTGCTTCTTGTTCCGACAATGCAGTAATAACCAATGAGTAATCTAACCTAACAATTCCACAACTACTACCTCATACACACAAGTGTAAAGGGATGAAGAATATGTACATAAAGATATATGAATGAGTGATGGTACAGAACGGCATAGGCAAGATGCAGTAGATGGTATAGAGTACGGTATATACCTATGAGATGAGTAATGTAGGGCATGTAAACATAAAGTGGCAAAGTTTAAAGTGGCTAGTGATACATGTATTACATAAAGATGGCAAGATGCAGTAGATGGTATAGAGTACGGTATATACCTATGAGATGAGTAATGTAGGGTATATAAACATAAAGTGGCAAAGTTTAAAGTGGCTAGTGATACATGTATTACATAAAGATGGCAAGATGCAGTAGATGATATAGAGTACAGTATATACATATACATATGAGATGAGTAATGTAGGGTATGTAAACATTATATTAAGTGGCATTGTCTAAAGTGGCTAGTGATACATTTTTACATACATTTCCATCAATTCCCATTTTTAAAATGGCTGGAGTTGAGTCAGTATGTTGGCAGCAGCCACTAAATGTTAGTGATGGCTGTTTAACAGTCTGATGGCCTTGAGATAGAAGCTGTTTTTCAGGCTCTCGGTCCCTGCTTTGATGCACCTTTACTGACCTCGCCTTCCGGATGATAGCAGGGTGAACAGGCAGTGGCTCGGGTGGTTGTTGTCCTTGATGATCTTTATGGCCTTCCTGTGACATCGGGTGGTGTAGGTGTACGGAAGGGCAGGTAGTTTGCCCCCGGTGATGCGTTGTGCAGACCTCACTACCCTCTGGAGAGCACTGCGGTTGTGGGCAGAGCAGTTGCCGTACCAGGCGGTGATACAGCCCGACAGGATGCTCTCGATTGTGCATCTGTAGAAGTTTGTGAGTGCTTTTGGTGACAAGCCGAATTTCTTCAGCCTCCTGAGGTTGAAGAGGCGCTGCTGCGCCTTCTTCACAACGCTGTCTGTGTGGGTGGACCAATTCAGTTTGTCCGTGATGTGTACACCAAGGAACTTAAAACTTACTACCCTCTCCACTACTGTCCCGTCGATGTGGATAGGGGGGTGCTCCCTCTGCTGTTTCCTGAAGTCCACAATCATCTCCTTTGTTTTGTTGACGTTGAGTGTGAGGTTATTTTCCTGACACCACACCACGAGGGCCCTCACCTCCTCCCTGTAGGCCGTCTCGTCGTTGTTGGTAATCAAGCCTACCACTGTAGTGTCGTCCGCAAACTTGATGATTGAGTTGGAGGCGTGCATGGCCACGCAGTCGTGGGTGAACAGGGAGTACAGGAGAGGGCTCAGAAAGCACCCTTGTGGGGCCCCAGTGTTGAGGATCAGAGGGTTGAGATGTTGTTACCTACCCTCACCACCTGGGGGCGGCCCGTCAGGAGGTCCAGTACCCAGTTGCACAAGGCGGGGTCGAGACCCAGTGTCTCGAGCTTGATGACGAGTTTGGATGTTCGGGACAGGGGGCAGCATTTTCACTTTGGACGAATTGCGTGCCCAAACTGAATTTCCTCCTACTCTGTCCCAGAAGGTAATACATGCATATTATTATTACTATTGTGTAGAAAACACTCTGAAGTTTCTAAAACTGTTTGAATTATGTCTGTAAGTATAAAAGAACTCATATGGCAGACAAATCTGAGAAGAAATATAAACAGGAAGTGAGAACTCGATTTTCAAAGCAGTGCCAAATGATATCCCTTTTAGTTATGGATAAGCAAACACTTCCTAGCTTCCACTAGATGTCACCATCTTTAGATTCTGGTTATATGTTATATGATTCTACTATAAAGGAGGAGCTATTTTACTGAGTGGTCTGCAGAAATTCTCGGTCTCATTGTGCGCGGCGAGTGAGAGAGAGTCCTCTCGTTCCAATGCTCTTTCTTCAGACAATGAAATTCTCTGGTTGGATCCTTATTGATGATTAATGTTAAAAACATCCTAAATATGGATTGCATACATCATTTGACTTGTTTCTACGACCTGTAAATGAACTTTTTGAGTTTTTGTCTGGAGGGATTGCTCGTGCGTCATGAAGATGGATTACTGGGCTGAACATGCTAACAACAAGTGGCTAAATGATGGGCTTTATGGAACTTTTCAGTCATTTATTGTCGAACTGGGAATCCTGGGAGTGCCTTCTGATGAAGTTATTCGAAGGTAAGTGAATATTTATATTGTTTTTGTAGCCTCTGTTGACGCGAAAATGGCGGCTATTTCTTTGGCTGGATTGTGCTCTGAGCGCCGTTCTCAGATTATTCTTTTTCCGTATTTTTTTTTTAGAAATCTGACACAGCGGTTGCATAGACGATAAGTTTATCTTTAATTCTATGAATAACACTTGCATCTTTTATCAATGTTTATTATGAGTATTTCTGCAAAATCACCGGTTGTTTTGGAATCAAAACATTACTGCACGTAATGCGCCAATGTAAACTGAGATTTGTTTTAATATATATATACACATTATCGAACAAAACACACAATACATGTATAACATGATGTCCTATGACTGTCATCTGATGAAGATAATCAAAGGTTAGTGATTCATTTTAACTATATTTCTGCTTTTTCTAACTCCTATTGTTGGCTCAAAAAATGGCTGTGTGTGTTTGTGACTTGGCTCTGACCTAACATAATCATATGTTGTGCTTTCACTGTAAATCATTTTTTAAATCGGACACCATGGGTAGATTAACAAGATGTTTATCTTTCATTTGCTGTATTGGACTTGTTAATGTGTGAAAGTTAAATATTTCGGAAAAAATATTTTTGAATTTCGCGCGCCGCCTTTTCAGTGGATAGTTGTGGGTGTTCCGCTAGCGGAAACCCTGAGCTAGAAAGGTTAAATGCTGAGCTGTAGTCGATGAACAGCATTCTCACATAGGTATTCCTCTTGTCCAGATGGGTTAGGGCAATGTGCAGTGTGGTTGCGATTGCGTCATCTGTGGACCTATTGGGTCGGTAAGCAAATTGGAGTGGGTCTAGGGTGTCAGGTAGGGTGGAGGTGATATGGTCCTTGACTAGTCTCTCAAAGCACTTCATGATGACGGAAGTGAGTGCTACGGGGCGGTAGTCGTTTAGCTCAGTTACCTTAGCTTTCTTGAGAACAGGAACAATGGTGGCCCTCTTGAAGCATGTGGGAACAGCAGACTGGAATAAGGATTGATTGAATATGCCATCTGGGCCTGCAGCCATGCGAGGGTTAACACGTTTAAATGTGTAGTGTCGATAGATAGGAGCAGCTATTCCACTTTGAGCTGGGAGGTGACCACAATAGATAGGAGCAGCTATTCCACTTTGAGCTGGGAGGTGACCACAATAGAAAGGAACATGTATTCCACTTTGAGCTGGCAGGTGACCACAATAGAATGGAACCTACTCCAATTTGACCCACTCCAATTTGCATACCGCCCAAACATATCCAAGGATGATGCAATCTCTATTGCACTCCACACTGCCCTTTCCCACCTGGACAAAAGGAACACCTATGTGAGAATGCTATTCATTAACTACAGGTCAGCGTTCAACACCATAGTGCCCTCAAAGCTCATCACTAAGCTAAGGATCCTGGGACTAAACACCTCCCTCTGCAACTGGATCCTGGACTTCCTGGCGGGCCGCCCCCAGGTGGTGAGGGTAGGTAGAAACACATCTGCCACGCTGATCCTCAACACTGGAGCTCCCAAGGGGTGCGTGTTCAGTCCCCTCCCTGTTCACTCATGACTGCATGGCCAGGCACGACTCCATCATTAACACCATCATTAAGTTTGCCGATGACACAACAGTGGAAGGCCTGATCACCGACAACGACGAGACAGCCTATAGGGAGGAAGTTAGAGACCTGGCTGGGTGGAGCCAGAATAACAACCTATCCCTCAACGTAACCAAGACTAAGGAGATGATTGTGGACTACAGGAAAAGGAGGACCGAGCACCTCCCCATTCTCATCGACGGGGCTGTAGTGGAGCAGGTTGAGAGCTTCAAGTTCCTTGGTGTCCACATCAACAACAATCTAGATTGGTCCAAACACACCAAGACAGTTGTGAAGAGGGCACAACAAAGCCTATTCCCCCTCAGGAAACTAAAAAGATTAGTCATGGGTCCTGAGGTCCACAAAAGGTTCTACACATGCAACATCGAGAGCATCCTGACTGGCTGCATCACTGCCTGGTACGGCAATTGCTCGGCATCTGACCGCAAGGCACTACAGAGGGTAGTGCTGCGGCCCAGTACATAACTGGGGCTAAGCTGCCTGCCATCCAGGACCTCTACACCAGGCTGTGTCAGAGGAAGACCCTAAAAATTGTCAATGACCCCAGCCACCCCAGTCATAGACTGTTCTCTCTACTACCGCATGGTAAATAGTACTGGAGTGCCAAGTCTTGGACAAAAAGGCTTCTCAACAGGTTTTACCCCCAAGCCATAAGAGTGGGTCTAGGGTGTCAGGTAGGGTGGAGGTGATATGGTCCTTGACTAGTCTCTCAAAGCACTTCATGATGACGGAAGTGAGTGCTACGGGGCGGTAGTCGTTTAGCTCAGTTACCTTAGCTTTCTTGAGAACAGGAACAATGGTGGCCCTCTTGAAGCATGTGGGAACAGCAGACTGGAATAAGGATTGATTGAATATGCCATCTGGGCCTGCAGCCATGCGAGGGTTAACACGTTTAAATGTGTAGTGTCGATAGATAGGAGCAGCTATTCCACTTTGAGCTGGGAGGTGACCACAATAGATAGGAGCAGCTATTCCACTTTGAGCTGGGAGGTGACCACAATAGATAGGAGCAGCTATTCCACTTTGAGCTGGGAGGTGACCACAATAGATAGGAGCAGCTATTCCACTTTGAGCTGGGAGGTGACCACAATAGAAAGGAACATGTATTCCACTTTGAGCTGGGAGGTGACCACAATAGAAAGGAACATGTATTCCACTTTGAGCTGGCAGGTGACCACAATAGAAAGGAACATGTATTCCACGTTGAGCTGGCAGGTGACCAGAATAGAAAGGAACATGTATTCCACTTTGAGCTGGGAGGTGACCACAATAGAATGGAACATGTATTCCACTTTGAGCTGGCAGGTGACCACAATAGAAAGGAACATGTATTCCACTTTGAGCTGGCAGGTGACCACAATAGAATGGAACATGTATTCCACTTTGAGCTGGCAGGTGACCACAATAGAAAGGAACATGTATTCCACTTTGAGCTGGCAGGTGACCACAATAGAATGGAACATGTATTCCACTTTGAGCTGGGAGGTGACCACAATAGATGGGAGCAGGTATTCCAGTTCTATGCTGTGGCTCCATGTGTTGGATGGACTCGTCACTTTTTAAAATATATTATTTATTTTTTAATTTAAACAAAAAAAGTATAAATATACAAATCACGCATATATATGGATTCACGTACGAGCGTGTGACCAAAAAATCGAAATGTTTCGCATTCACCAAGGTGGTACCAGTTTGGTTGATAGTCTAGGTATCATTGTGTCAGTGTTGCAGTGACTGGGTGGTACTAGTCAGGTTTATAGTCTAGGTATCATTGTGTTAGTGTTGCAGTGACTGGGTGGTACCAGTCAGGTTTATAGTCTAGGTATCATTGTGTCAGTGTTGCAGTGACTGGGTGGTACCAGTCAGGTTGATAGTCTGGGTATCATTGTGTCAGTGTTGCAGTGACTGGGTGGTACCAGTCAGGTTGATAGTCTAGGTATCATTGTGTCAGTGTTGCAGTGACTGGGTGGTACCAGTCAGGTTGATAGTCTGGGTATCATTGTGTCAGTGTTGCAGTGACTGGGTGGTACCAGTCAGGTTGATAGTCTAGGTATCATTGTGTCAGTGTTGCAGTGACTGGGTGGTACTAGTTGGGTTGATAGTCTAGGTATCATTGTGTCAGTGTTGCAGTGACTGGGTGGTACTAGTTGGGTTGATAGTCTAGGTATCATTGTGTCAGTGTTGCAGTGACTGGGTGGTACTAGTCAGGTTTATAGTCTGGGTATCATTGTGTCAGTGTTGCAGTGACTGGGTGGTACCAGTCGGGTTGATAGCGTCATGACTTGGTGAGTATCAAAGGTGGAACATCGTTGACAGATAGCTGACCCCCAAACCCCCTCTCTGCCACAGGAGAGGAGAGGGGGTAGTTGGACCGGTTTTATGACTTAACAGCCAGTCGTAAATTTAAAGGGAATTTTCCCTCTCTGCCTTTCAGTATCCACCAAAGGAATTATTTGTCTAGAGGGGGTTTGGCCTGCCCAAAAGCTCCAATGTCAAAGATTGGACATTGTTTCTGATGTCCAAATGTTAAGAATGGTCCGGGGTGGGGGTTTAAACAGGTCAACATTCACAAGGCTGCAGGGCAGGACGGTTTACCAGGACGTGTACACCGAGCATGCGCTGACCAACTGGCAGGTGTCTTCACTGACATTTTCAACATGTCCCTGATTGAGTCTGTAATACCAACATGTTTCAAGCAGACCACCATAGTGCCTGTGCCCAAGAACACTAAGGTAACCTGCCTAAATGAATACCGACCCGTAGCACTGAAGTCTGTAGCCATGAAGTGCTTTGAAAGGCTGGTCATGGCTCACATCAATATTATCCCAGAAAACCCTAGACCCACTCCAATTTGCATACCGCCCAAACATATCCAAGGATGATGCAATCTCTACTGCACTCCACACTGCCCTTTCCCACCTGGACAAAAGGAACACCTATGTGAGAATGCTATTCATTAACTACAGGTCAGCGTTCAACACCATAGTGCCCTCAAAGCTCATCACTAAGCTAAGGATCCTGGGACTAAACACCTCCCTCTGCAACTGGATCCTGGACTTCCTGGCGGGCCGCCCCCAGGTGGTGAGGGTAGGTAGAAACACATCTGCCACGCTGATCCTCAACACTGGAGCTCCAAGGGGTGCGTGTTCAGTCCCCTCCCTGTTCACTCATGACTGCATGGCCAGGCACGACTCCATCATTAACACCATCATTAAGTTTGCCGATGACACAACAGTGGAAGGCCTGATCACCGACAACGACGAGACAGCCTATAGGGAGGAAGTTAGAGACCTGGCTGGGTGGAGCCAGAATAACAACCTATCCCTCAACGTAACCAAGACTAAGGAGATGATTGTGGACTACAGGAAAAGGAGGACCGAGCACCTCCCCATTCTCATCGACGGGGCTGTAGTGGAGCAGGTTGAGAGCTTCAAGTTCCTTGGTGTCCACATCAACAACAATCTAGATTGGTCCAAACACACCAAGACAGTTGTGAAGAGGGCACAACAAAGCCTATTCCCCCTCAGGAAACTAAAAAGATTAGTCATGGGTCCTGAGGTCCACAAAAGGTTCTACACATGCAACATCGAGAGCATCCTGACTGGCTGCATCACTGCCTGGTACGGCAATTGCTCGGCATCTGACCGCAAGGCACTACAGAGGGTAGTGCTGCGGCCCAGTACATAACTGGGGCTAAGCTGCCTGCCATCCAGGACCTCTACACCAGGCTGTGTCAGAGGAAGACCCTAAAAATTGTCAATGACCCCAGCCACCCCAGTCATAGACTGTTCTCTCTACTACCGCATGGTAAATAGTAGTCTTGGACAAAAAGGCTTCTCAACAGGTTTTACCCCCAAGCCATAAGACTCCTGAACAGGTAACCAAATGGCTACCCGGACTATATGCATTCTGTGCCCCCCCAACCCCTCTTTTTACGCTGCTGCTGCTCTCTGTTTAGGGTTAGGGTTAGGGTTAGTGTTAGGGTTAGGGTTTATGGTTTAGGGTTTAGGGTTAGGGTTAGGGGTTAGGGTTAGGGTTAGGGTTAGGGGTTAGGGTTAGGGTTAGGGTTTAGGGTTTAGGGTTAGGGTTAGGGGTTAGGGTTAGGGGTTAGGGGTTAGGGTTAGGGGTTAGGGTTAGGGTTAGGGTTAGGGTTAACCCTAGGCCTCCGCGGGTCCCTCCCGGTCAATTTGAATGTGTGACCAGGGGAAGGTTATCAATCCTCCCACCCCCGCAATTGCATGTGAGGAACTACCCAACGATGGTAAAAGCATCAGAGACATGAACCAGTAGATCCTTTTCGACCTTGTGACCTTGACCTCTAGTCAAGTAGAGAGTCTTATTGGGAATTATTGGGAATTTTTCCGGGTTGGACAGGAACTGAAAAATATCCCGGATGGCTGGATCTTGCTTCGGCATAGTTATCAGATCATCCTTGAACGACCTTCCCAGGCGTATATCCTGTGGGTTGTCATCAGGTGTGTTTCTAGGTTTGTTAGTAGTTGCCTTTCCAAAGAAGTGTGTGTGTTTGTAGCACTCTGCTGCGAGTAACTTTGACAGTGCATGGCTGTTTGTCTGGCGTCGTTTTGGAACTGCCAAGAGATTCCTGTTATATCGCCTACTTTTTGCCTATTAGCTTCGTCATTGCCAGTTTTGTTTTGGGCCTTGACCTTTTTCCAAAACATCTGCATGTCGTGGTCACAAACGCCAGGAACAACTCTAATGCACAACCTCTTTTCCGTGTGCGGTTTTCATTCCATTTTGTTTCCCAGTCAAGTTCTTCCACACCGATCTCGACAAACTATTTCTGTATGGACCCCGCTTTGTGTACGGGGGCATTGTCATTCTGAAACAGGAAAGGGCCTTCCACAAACTGTTGCCACAAAGTTGGAAGCACAGAATCATCTAGAATGTCATTGTATGCTGTAGCGTTAAGATTTCCCTTCACTGGAACTAAGGGGCCTAGCCCGAACCATGAAAAACAGCCCCAGACCATTATTCCTCCTCCAAAAAACTTTAGAGTTGGCACTGTGCATTGGGGCAGGTAGCATTCTCCTGGCATTCGCCAAACCCAGATTAGTCCGCTGGACTGCCAGATTGTGAAGCGCGATTCATCACTCCAGAGAACGCGTTTCTACTGCTCCAGAGTCCAATGGTGGCGAGCTTTACACCACTCCAGCCGACAGTTGGCATTGCGCATGGTGATCTTAGGCTTGTGTGTGGCTGCTCGGCCATGGAAACCCATTTCATGAAGCTCCCTATGAACAGTTATTGTGCTGAAGTTGCTTCCAGAGACAGTTTGGAACTCGGTTTGGAACTCGGTAGTGAGGACAGACGATTTTTACGCGCTTCAGCACTCGGCGGGCCTTTTCTGTGAGCTTGTGTGGCCTACCACTTCGCAGCTGAACCGTCGTTGCTCCTAGACGTTTCCACTTCACAATACCAGCACTTAGTTGACTGGGGCAGCTCTAGCAGGGTAGACATTTGACAAACTGGCTTGTTGCTAAGGTGGCATGCTGTGACGATGCCACTCTTTATGGTTTGTACCAGAAGATACGTTACACAGTTATTTCAAGCAAAGGATATCCGCATACCGTCAGACCTAAGTCATAGAACTTCTGCAACAGTTGAAAGAAGGCTTAGGAACCTTTTTTGAGTGATTGACATAGTTTTGGGTTCAGTCTGAGTGTGACTCGTCTTTGTAGGAATGATGGATTCCCATTAGCTTATGAGTTGGCAAGGCTGAGGAATTGTTTGACCGGAGCACATGTACTGAATATTGAAAGAGAATTAATCCAGGTCTACAGCTGCTTGTGACCACAGAACATTTTCGTTGTGTCTAGCTGTGCTCCTAATCTCACTAAAATGTCTGCAACGATGTAGACATAGTAGTCAGTTAAGTTGTCGTTTTATTGCACACTCCTGTTGCTGTGGAAACAGCTTGAGGGGTAGCAAGAAGAAATATTTTGCATTATTGTGCCAGAGGACAGAGAGAGAGCAGATACCTGTTGATTTATTTACCCTTATTTTACAGAACACATTCTCAGCAACAACCTGGGGAATAGTTACAGGGGAGAGGATGAGTGAGCCAGTTGGAAGCTGGGGATGATTAGGTAGCCATGATCGTATGAGGACCAGATTGGGAATTTAGCCAGGACACCAGGGTTAACACCCCTACTCTTACGATAAGTGCCATGGGATCTGTAGTGACCACAGAGAGTCAGTACACCCGTTTAAACATCCCATCTGAAATATGGCACACTACACAGGGCAATGTCCCCAATTAGTGGGATATTTTATTTAAGACCAGAAAACACAGTGCCTTCTACTGGCCCTCCAACACCACTTCCATTAGCATCTGGTCTCCCATCCAGGGACTGACCAGGACCGACCCTGCTTGGCTTCAGAGGTAAGCCAGCAGTGTGATGCAAGCTAGAACTCTACTGGCTGTAGAGCTGTGGGGCCAAATGCTTGTTATGACTTGAGCAATGGTCTCTTGTCCCTCTGAATGAGTTCCTGCTTTAATAAGCTGCTACAACACTGGAGAGCTGCATAAGTCTCTTACACACACACACACACACACACACACACACACACACACACACACACACACACACACACACACACACACACACACACACACACACACACACACACACACACACACACACACACACACACACACACACACACACACACACACGTGCGCACACACATAACCTTTACTAGTTGTTGTTGGGGAGAGGTTGCAGAGTAAAGTCTACAGCATTCTGGGAAATTATACAACATTGTTGATCACTTGTTGATCACGCACGTGCGTGCGTGTTACTGTGTATCCAGTAATCCTACATCTGTTGTCTCTGAGACCCGTGTCTCCTCTCTCTCTCTGTTGTCTCTGAGACCCGTCTCTTCTCTCTGTCTCTGTTGTCTCTGAGACCCGTCTCCTCTCTCTCTCTCTGTTGTCTCTGAGACCCGTCTCTTCTCTCTGTCTCTGTTGTCTCTGAGACCCGTCTCTTCTCTCTCTCTCTGTTGTCTCTGAGACCCGTCTCTTCTCTCTGTCTCTGTTGTCTCTGAGACCCGTCTCTTCTCTCTCTCTCTGTTGTCTCTGAGACCCGTCTCTTCTCTCTCTCTCTGTTGTCTCTGAGACCCGTCTCTTCTCTCTCTCTCTGTTGTCTCTGAGACCAGTCTCCTCTCTCTCTCTCTCTCTGTTGTCTCTGAGACCCGTCTCTTCTCTCTGTCTCTGTTGTCTCTGAGACCCGTCTCTTCTCTCTCTCTCTCTGTTGTCTCTGAGACCCGTCTCTTCTCTCTGTCTCTGTTGTCTCTGAGACCCGTCTCTTCTCTCGCTCTGTTGTCTCTGAGACCCGTCTCTTCTCTCTCTCTCTGTTGTCTCTGAGACCCGTCTCTTCTCTCTCTCTCTGTTGTCTCTGAGACCCGTCTCCTCTCTCTCTCTCTGTTGTCTCTGAGACCCGTCTCTTCTCTCTGTCTCTGTTGTCTCTGAGACCCGTCTCTTCTCTCTCTCTCTGTTGTCTCTGAGACCCGTCTCTTCTCTCTCTCTCTGTTGTCTCTGAGACCCGTCTCTTCTCTCTCTCTCTGTTGTCTCTGAGACCAGTCTCCTCTCTCTCTCTCTCTCTCTCTGTTGTCTCTGAGACCCGTCTCTTCTCTCTGTCTCTGTTGTCTCTGAGACCAGTCTCTTCTCTCTCTCTGTTGTCTCTGAGACCCGTCTCTTCTCTCTCTCTGTTGTCTCTGAGACCCGTCTCTTCTCTCTCTCTCTGTTGTCTCTGAGACCCGTCTCTTCTCTCTCTCTCTCTCTCTGTTGTCTCTGAGACCCGTGTCTCCTCTCTCTCTCTCTCTCTGTTGTCTCTGAGACCCGTCTCTTCTCTCTCTCTCTGTTGTCTCTGAGACCCGTCTCCTCTCTCTCTCTCTGTTGTCTCTGAGACCCGTCTCTTCTCTCTCTCTCTGTTGTCTCTGAGACCCGTCTCTTCTCTCTCTCTCTGTTGTCTCTGAGACCCGTCTCTTCTCTCTCTCTCTGTTGTCTCTGAGACCCGTCTCTTCTCTCTCTCTCTGTTGTCTCTGAGACCCGTCTCTTCTCTCGCTCTCTGTTGTCTCTGAGACCCGTCTCTTCTCTCTGTCTCTGTTGTCTCTGAGACCCGTCTCTTCTCTCTGTCTCTGTTGTCTCTGAGACCAGTCTCTTCTCTCTCTCTCTGTTGTCTCTGAGACCCGTCTCTTCTCTCTCTCTCTCTCTCTGTTGTCTCTGAGACCCGTCTCTTCTCTCTCTCTCTCTCTCTGTTGTCTCTGAGACCCGTGTCTCCTCTCTCTCTCTGTCTCTGTTGTCTCTGAGACCCGTCTCTTCTCTCTCTCTCTGTTGTCTCTGAGACCCGTCTCTTCTCTCTGTCTCTGTTGTCTCTGAGACCCGTCTCTTCTCTCTGTCTCTGTTGTCTCTGAGACCAGTCTCTTCTCTCTCTCTCTGTTGTCTCTGAGACCCGTCTCCTCTCTCTCTCTCTGTTGTCTCTGAGACCCGTCTCTTCTCTCTCTCTCTGTTGTCTCTGAGACCCGTCTCTTCTCTCTCTCTCTGTTGTCTCTGAGACCCGTCTCTTCTCTCTCTCTCTGTTGTCTCTGAGACCCGTGTCTCCTCTCTCTCTCTCTCTCTGTTGTCTCTGAGACCCGTGTATCCTCTCTCTCTCTGTCTCTGTTGTCTCTGAGACCCGTCTCTTCTCTCTGTCTCTGTTGTCTCTGAGACCCGTCTCTTCTCTCTGTCTCTGTTGTCTCTGAGACCCGTGTCTCCTCTCTCTCTCTCTGTCTCTGTTGTCTCTGAGACCCGTCTCTTCTCTCTGTCTCTGTTGTCTCTGAGACCCGTCTCTTCTCTCTCTCTCTGTTGTCTCTGAGACCCGTCTCTTCTCTCTGTCTCTGTTGTCTCTGAGACCCGTCTCCTCTCTCTCTCTCTGTTGTCTCTGAGACCAGTCTCTTCTCTCTCTCTCTGTTGTCTCTGAGACCAGTCTCTTCTCTCTCTCTTTCTCTCTGTCTCTGTTGTCTCTGAGACCCGTCTCCTCTCTCTCTCTCTGAGTGTGATTGTCTGGGACATCATATCAGTATCTGACTGCAGTGAAAGGAGAGGGAGGGTTGGAGAGGATCTCTCCATGGACATCTGTATAGTTTCACATTTTAATGTCACAAGCACAGTGAAAGGCCTTTCTTGCAAACTCAAAACCCAACAATGCAATAATCAATTTATTTGTATTTCTTTTATTTACCTTTATTTAACAAGGCAAGTCAATAACAATGTATTACTAGAAAGAAAAAAATTAAGAATAGGAAATATGAAATACACAATAAATCAGTAATGAAGGCTAAAATATAATGCAAATATTGAAAATGTCTGTTCCAAAACCATATTTACATGTGGGGGTGGATATGTATAGGGGTAAGGTGACTATATACAGGGTCGAGTACCATATTAACAATGTACAGGGATACTGGAGTGATGGAGGTAGATATGTATAGGGGTAATCATACTATATACAGGGTCAGTACCATATTAGCAATGTACAGGGATACTGGAGTGATGGGGGTAGATATGTATAGGGGTAAGGTGACTATATACAGGGTCAGTACCATATTAACAATGTACAGGGATACTGGAGTGATGGAGGTAGATATGTATAGGGGTAATCAGACTATATACAGGGTCAGTACCATATTAACAATGTACAGGGATACTGGAGTGATGGAGGTAGATATGTATAGGGGTAAGGTGACTATATACAGGGTCAGTACCATATTAACAATGTACAGGGATACTGGAGTGATGGAGGTAGATATGTATTGGGGGAAGGAGACTATATACAGGGTCAGTACCATATTAACAATGTACAGGGATACTGGAGTGATGGAGGTAGATATGTATAGGGGTAATCATACTATATACAGGGTCAGTACCATATTAACAATGTACAGGGATACTGGAGTGATGGAGGTAGATATGTATAGGGGTAACGGGACTAGGCAACAGGATATATGATAAAGAGAGTAGCAACAGCTTTCATGTGAGTGGGTGTGTGTAGGTGTGTAGAATCATTATAAATGTATGTGCATATTATTTGCAAAGAGAGCAAAGGATGGATTGACATGAAAAGCGTGAACCACCTCATTTAACCATGGCAAGGCGACTGGTAATTTGGCAGAATATAAACAGTGTAGTGATTCACTCCCCAAGGCAATCAAACAAGCTAAACGTCAGTATAGAGATAAAATGGAGTCGCAATTCAACGGCTCAGACATGAGACGTATGTGGCAGGGTCTACAGACGATCACGGGCTACAAAAGGAAAACCAGCCACGTCACCGAGGCCGACGTCTTGCTTCCGGACAGGCTAAATACATTCTTCACTTTGAGGAGAACACAGTGCCACGTTTCCCATCAGGGATTGTTGACAGACAGAGATAAAAGTGAAGAGAATATCAAAATGTGTTGTTACCTGAAAAAATAAATACTAAACTGTTCATTGTGGAAATTATTACTAGGTTTGTTTTGTGAGTGAATTGACACCTCCTGTTTTATTAAAGGGAAGACGTTATGAGTGTAAGACGGCACAGTGATGCCATCTGGTGGTAAATGTTAATTACTGCAACTCCAGTGTTTTACCGGTGTGCTAGAGATACCCGGATGTATTGTACTGAACAGAGTTGGTTACTCGCATCAATGCCTCTGTCTCGTCATTTAACATTCAAACAACTTCTCCACCACATATATACAGTACTAAATACATGTGTACCAGGATGAGCAGGATGTCTTGCTCCCAGACAGACTAAATCACTTTTTTGCTCGCTTTGAGGACAATACAGTGCCACTGACACGGCCCGCTACCAAAACCTGCGGACTCTCCTTCACTGTAGCCAACGTGAGTAAAACATTTAAACGTGTTAACCGTCGCAAGGCTGCCAGCCCAGACGGCCTCCCTAGCCGCGTCCTCAGAGCATGCGCAGACCAGCTGGCTGGTGTATTTACGGGCATATTCAATCTCTCCCTATTACAGTCTGTTGTTCCCACATGCTTCAAGACGGCCACCATTGCTCCTGTTCCCAAGAAGGCGAAGGTAACTGAACTTAATGACAATCGCCCCATAGCACTCACCTCTGTCATCCTGAAGTGCTAGTCAAGGATCATATCACATCTACCTTACCTGCCACCCTAGACCCACTTCAATTTGCTTATCGCCCCAATAGATCCACAGACGATGCTAGCACCATTACTCTGCACACTGGGTCTGAACCCCGCTCTGAGGCCCTGGGTCTGAACCCCACGCTGTGCAACTGGGTCCTGGAATTCCTGACGGGCCGCCCCCCCAGGTGGTGAAGGTAGGAAACATCACCTCCACTCCGCTGATCCTCAACACTGGGGCCCCACAAGGCTGCGTGCTCAGCCCCCTTCTGTTCTCCCTGTTCACCCATGACTGCATGGCCAAGCATGCTTCCAACTCAATCATCAAGTTTGCAGACAACACAACAGTAGTAGGCTTGATTACCAACGATGACGAGAGAGCCTACAGGGAGGAGGTGAGGGCAGTCGGAGTGTGGTGTCAGGAAACCACCTCTCACTCACCATCAACAAAACAAAAGGATATGATCGTGGACTTCAGGAAACAGCAGAGGGTGCACCCTCCTATCTACATCGACGGGGCAGTATTGGAGAAGAAGAAAGCTTCAAGATCCTTGGCGTACACTAAAACCGAAAAAGACCACCAACACTGACAGTGTGGTGAAGAAGCCCCCTGAGCCTCTTCAACCTCAGGGGGCTAAAGAAAGGCTTTCCAGAGGTGCCCAACGCGTTACCGGGTGCAAACTACCTGCCCTCCAGGACACCTACACCACCCGATGTCACAGGAAGGCCAAAAAGATCATCAATGACATCAACCACCCGAGCCACTGGCTGTTCACCCCGCTATCATCCAGAAGGCGAGGTCAGTATAGGTGCATCAAAGCTGGGACCGAGAGAGTCAAAAACAGCTTCTATCTCAAGGCCATCAGACTGTTAACTTCTCCAGGGTATGTGGGACGGTAGCGTCCCACCTCGTCAACAGCCAGTGAAACTGCAGGGCGCCAAATTCAAAACAACAGAAATCCCATCATTTAAAATCCTCAAAAATACAAGTATTTTACACCATTTTAAAGGTACACTTGTTGTAAATCCAGCCAAAGTGTCCGATTTGAAAAAGGTTTTACGACGAAAGCCCACCAAACGATTATGTTAGGTATGAGCCAAGTCACAGAAAAAGACAGCCATTTTTCCAGCCAAAGAGAGCAGTAACAAAATGCAGAAATAGAGATAAAATGAATCACTAACCTTTGATGATCTTCATCAGATGACACTCATAGGACTTCATGTTACACAATACATGTATGTTTTGTTCGGTAAAGTTCATATTTATATCAAAACATCTGAGTTTAGGCAGGACGCTACTGTCTCACTTGGCAAAAAGCCTGAGAAAATGCAGAGGCAGAGGGCCAAATTAAAATTAATTACTATGAAAATTACTATAAAATCAAACTTTTCATTAAATCACACATGAAAGATACCAAATTAAAGCTATATCAAATCAAATCAAATCAAGTTTATTTTATATAGCCCTTCGTACATCAGCTAACCGCAGGCAGAACAGTTGAAACTGGAATAGCAGCAAGGCCAGGTGGACTGGGGACAGCAAGTAGTCATCATGCCAGGTAGTCCTGACGTATGGTCCTCCGAGAGAGAGAAAGAAAGAGAGAAGAAGAGAATTAGAGAGAGCATACTTAAATTCACACAGGACACTGGATAAGACAGGAGAAGTACTCCAGATATAACAAACTGACCCTAGCCCCCCGAAACATAAACTACTGCAGCATAAATACTGGAGGCTGAGACAGGAGGGGTCAGGAGACACTGTGGCCCCATCCGATGATACCCCCGGACAGGGCAAAACAGGAAGGATATAACCCCACCCACTTTGCCAAAGCACAGCCCCCACACCACTAGAGGGATATCTTCAACCACCAACTTATAATCCTGAGACAAGGCAGAGTATAGCCCACAAAGATCTCCACCACAGCACAAACCAAGGGGGGGGCGCCAACCCAGACAGGAAGATCACGTCAGTAACTCAACCCACTCAAGTGACGCACCCCTCCCAGGGACGGCATGGAAGAGAACCAGTAAGCCAGTGACTCAGCCCCTGTAATAGGATTAGAGGCAGAGAATCCCAGTGGAGAGAGGGTAACCGGCCAGGCAGAGACAGCAAGGGCGGTTCGTTAGTCCAGAGCCTTTCCGTTCACCTTCACACTCATGGGCCAGACTACACTCAATCATATGACCTACTGAAGAGATAAGTCTTCAGTAAAGACTTAAAGGTTGAGACCGAGTCTGCGTCTCTCACATGGGTAGGCAGACCGTTCCATAAAAATGGAGATCTATAGGAGAAAGCCCTGCCTCCAGCTGTTTGCTTAGAAATTCTAGGGACAATTAGGAGGCCTGCGTCTTGTGACCGTAGCGTACGTGTAGGTATGTACGGCAGGACCAACTCGGAAAGATAGGTAGGAGCAAGCCCATGTAACGCTTTATAGGTTAACAGTAAAACCTTGAAATCAGCCCTTGCCTTAACAGGAAGCCAGTGTAGGGAAGCTAGCACTGGAGTAATATGATCAAATTTCTTGGTTCTAGTCAGGATTCTAGCAGCCGTATTTAGCACTAACTGAAGTTTATTTAGTACTTTATCCGGGTAGCCGGAAGGTAGAGCATTGCAGTAGTCTAACCTAGAAGTAACAAATGCATGGATTAATTTTTCTGCGTCATTTTTGGACAGAAAATTTCTGATTTTTGCAATGTTACGTAGATGGAAAAAAGCTGTCCTTGAAACAGTCTTGATATGTTCGTCAAAAGAGAGATCAGGGTGAAGAGTAACGCCGAGGTCCTTCACAGTTTTATTTGAGACGACTTTACAACCATCAAGATTAATTGTCAGATTTAACAGAAGATCTCTTTGTTTCTTGGGACCTGGAACAAGCATCTCTGTTTTGTCCGAGTTTAAAAGTAGAAAGTTTTCAGCCATCCACTTCCTTATGTCTGAAACACAGGCTTCTAGCGAGGGCAATTTTGGGGCTTCACCATGTTTCATTGAAATGTACAGCTGTGTGTCATCCGCATAGCAGTGAAAGTTAACATTATGTTTTAGAATAACATCCCCAAGAGGTAAAATATATAGTGAAAACAATAGTGGTCCTAAAACGGAACCTTGAGGAACACCGAAATGTACAGTTGATTTGTCAGAGGACAAACCATTCACAGAGACAAACTGATATCTTTCCGACAGATAAGTTCTAAACCAGGCCAGAACTTGTCCGTGTTTGGGTTTCCAGTCTTTACAAAAGAATGTGGGTCCAGTATGCAGCTTGAAGGTTTAGAGGCCATGATTATTTTCATCATTGTGTCAAGAGATATAGTACTAAAACACTTAACTTTTTATGGCTGCAGGGGCAGTATTGAGTAGCTCTGATTAAAGGTGCCCATTTCAAACGGCCTCGTACTCAATTCTTGCTCGTAAAATATGCATATTATTATTACTATTGGATAGAAAACAATCTCTAGTTTCTGAAACCGTTTGAATTATATCTGTGAGTCAAACAGAACTCATTTGGCACAAACTTCCTGACCAGGAAGTGGAAAGTCTGCCTATCTTCCTGCCTATCCATGGGCATGATACGTAAGAGTCTACGTGCACTTCATAGACTTCATAGACCTTCCCCTGGATGTCAAGAAGCTGTGAGAGAAGAAATGTTGTGTTTATCTTGGTCTGAAGTGGAATACAGGCTCTTTGTATGACGTGTCCCTCATTTCCGGTACTCTGGGGAGCGCGAGGTGGACAGTGGGATTGCCTTCTGTTTAGCTGCCGTTATGGACGACTACTATCTCCGGCTTTGATTTTATTTGATACATGTGACCATATCATCGTAAAGTATGTTTTTTCAATATAGTTTCATCAGATTATTGAATTTTTTTCGGGAGTTTTGCCGTGTTCCGTTCTCTGACTTTGTTGACGATGGAGAGATCCGTGCCACTTGGCTAGTGCGCGTGCTAAATCAAGAGGGAAAGTTGCCGTTCTAAATCCAAACAACGATTGTTCTGGACAAAGGACCCCTTGTCCAACATTCTGATGAAAGATCAGCAAAAGTAAGAAACATTTTATGATGCTATTTCATATATCTGTCGTACATGTGAACTAGTTGTGGGCGGCCAACGTTTGGGTTCTCTAGCTATACCGAAGCTGCATATCGTAATGAAGTTATTTTTAGAATTCTAACACTGCGATTTCATTAAGAACTAATGGATCTATCATTTCCTATACAACGTGTATTTTTTAGTTATGTTTATGAATAGCTATTTGGTCAGAATATGTGTCAGAAAAAGTGTCAGGAAAAATCCGGACGTAGTGGGAAAAAGATGTTACGTTAGCACAATGTATAACCACTGATTTCAGCTCTAAATATTCACATTTTCGAACAAAACATAAGTGTATGTATAACCTGATGTTATAGGACTGTCATCTGAGGAAGAAAACCAAGGTTAGTCAAAAATTATATTTCTTTTGCTTGTTTGTTACGATCGCTTACTTTTGATACTGGGAAATTGCTTGTGTTTTTGGCTATTGTGGTAAGCTAATATAACGCTATATTGTGTTTTCGCTGTAAAACACTTGATAAATCGGAAATATTGTCTGGAATCACAAGATGCCTGTCTTTCAATTGCTGTACACTATGTATTTTTCAGAAATGTTTTATGATGAGTATTTAGTTATTTGACGTTGGTGTCTGTAATTATTCTGTCTGCTTTCGGGGCAATTTCTGATTGTAGCTGCAATGTAAACTATGATTTATACCTGAAATATGCACATTTTTCGAACAAAACATAGATTTATTGAATAACATGTTATAAGTGTCTCTCCCGATCCAAGACCCTGGCAGAGCTGTGCAGATCCAGGACAGCTAAGCCCTGGAGGAATACGCAGATTTAAAGAGGAGTCCGTAATTTGCTTTCTAATGATCATGATCTTTTCCTCAAAGAAGTTCATGAATTTTTTACTGCTGAAGTGAAAGCCATCCTCTCTTGGGTAATGCTGCTTTTTAGTTAGCTTTGCAACAGTATCAAATTTTTTTTTAGGATTGTTCTTATTTTCCTCAATTAATTTGGAAAAGTAGGATGATCGAGCAGCAGTGAGGGCTCTTCGGTACTGCACGGTACTGTCTTTCCAAGCTAGTGGGAAGACTTCCACCATTTCCGTTCCAATTTTCTGGAAGCTTGCTTCAGAGCTCGGGTATTTTCTGTATACAAGGGAGCTAGTTTCTTATGACAAATGTTTTTCGTTTTTAGGGGTGCAACTGCATCTAGGGTATTGCGCAAGGTTAAATTGAGTTCCTCAGTTAAGTGGTTAACTGATTTTTGTCCTCTGACGTCCTTGGGTAGGCAGAAGGAGTCTGGAAGGGCATCAAGGAATTTTTGTGTTGTCTGAGAATTTATAGCATGACTTTTGATGCTCCTTGGTTGGGGTCTGAGCAGAATATTTGTTGCGATTGCAAACGTAATAAAATGGTGGTCCAATAGTCCAGGATTATGTGGAAAAACATTAAGATCTACAACATTTATTCCATGGGACAAAACTAGGTCCAGAGTATGACTGTGGCAGTGAGTAGGTCCAGAGACATGTTGGACAAAACCCACTGAGTCGATGATGGCTCCGAAAGACTTTTGGACTGGGTCTGTGGACTTTTCCA
Source organism: Salvelinus fontinalis (assembly GCF_029448725.1). Lineage (NCBI taxonomy): Eukaryota > Metazoa > Chordata > Actinopteri > Salmoniformes > Salmonidae > Salvelinus > Salvelinus fontinalis. The sequence goes on from NC_074670.1 coordinate 85,383,788, forward strand.
TGTGAATATTAAAATCACCAAAAATTAGAATATGATCTGCTATGACTACAAGGTCCGATAGGAATTCAGGGAACTCAGAGAGGAACGCTGTATATGGCCCAGGAGGCCTGTAAACAGTAGCTATAAAAAGTGATTGAGTAGGCTGCATAGATTTCATGACTAGAAGCTCAAAAGACGAAAAAGTCATTTTTTTGGGGGGGGTAAATTGAAATTTGCTATCGTAAATGTTAGCAACACCTCCGCCTTTGCGGGATGCACGGGGGATATGGTCACTATTGTAACCAGGAGGAGAGGCCTCATTTAACACAGTAAATTCATCAGGCTTAAGCCATGTTTCAGTCAGGCCAATCACATCAAGATTATGATCAGTGATTAGTTCATTGACTATGACTGCCTTTGAAGTGAGGGATCTAACATTAAGTAACCCTATTTTGAGATGTGAGGTATCATGATCTCTTTCAATAATGGCAGGAATGGAGGAGGTCTTTATCCTAATGAGATTGCTAAGGCGAACACCTCCATGTTTAGTTTTGCCCAACCTAGGTCGAGGCACAGACACAGTCTCAATGGGGATGGCTGAGCTGACTACACTGACTATGCTAGTGGCAGACTCCACTAAGCTGGCAGGTTGGCTAACAGCCTGCTGCCTGGCCTGCACCCTATTTCATTGTGGAGCTAGAGGAGTTAGAGCCCTGTCTATGCTGGTAGATAAGATGAGAGCACCCCTCCAGCTAGGATGGAGTCCGTCACTCCTCAACAGGCCAGGCTTGGTCCTGTTTGTGGGTGAGTCCCAGAAAGACGGCCAATTATCTACAAATTCTATCTTTTGGGAGGGGCAGAAAACAGTTTTCAACCAGCGATTGAGTGCTGAGACTCTGCTGTAGAGCTCGTCACTCCCCCTAACTGGGAGGGGGCCAGAGACAATTACTCGATGCCGACACATCTTTCTAGCTGATTTACACGCTGAAGGTATGTTGCACTTGGTGACCTCTGACTGTTTCATCCTAACATCGTTGGTGCCGACGTGGATAACAATATCTCTATACTCTCTACACTCGCCAGTTTTAGCTTTAGCCAGCACCATCTTCAGATTAGCCTTAACGTTGGTAGCCCTGCCCCCTGGTAAACAGTGTATGAGCGTTGGGTGATTAGTTCTAAGTCTATGAGCTTGTAGCACAGCTATCCTCGCCGTAAGGCGATCGTTCTCCTGTATATTATGAGTACAGCGACTGCAATTAGAAGACATCATGTTAATGTTACTACTTAGCTTCGGCTGTTGAAGGTGCTGACGAACCATGTCCAGAAAAAGCGTCCGGAGTGAAAAAGTTGAATGAGGGAAAAAAGTTGTGATGGAAAACTAAAAATATAAACGGTAATTAAAAAGAAAGAAAAAAAACATAAAGTTGTCAGCTAGCAAAGTAAGGTTGGCAACAAAACGCACAGCAACAAAAACGCACAGCAACACGTCTGCAAATTCAAGAGGAAGTGACGACCTGTGTCTTGCTAATTGCCTATAATTTCCACCTGTTGTCTATACTGGTTGTGAATCCAGCCAACATGTCAGAATTCAAATAGGTTTTTCGGCGAAAGCATACGATGCTATTATCTGAGGATTGTACCATTGTAAACAAAGACGCATATTCAACCCTCAAACGTGATGACAAAAGATCTCAAAAGTTACCTGTAAGCTTTGTCCAAACATTTCAAACTACTTTTATAATACAACTTTAGGTATTTTTTTACGTAAATAATCGATAAAATTGAGACGGGATATATGGTGTTCAATTCCAGAGGAAAACAAAGTGGAGCGTGCCTTCAGGTCACGCGCCTCTAACAAAGAGTACACTTCCCTCTACCCTCATTCTGAACAGTGTTACTTCTTCATTTCTCAAAGGAATTTTGTGAGTGTAATGTGTACTGTCAATTGTTATTGTTTATTTCACATTTGTTTATTATCTACTTCACTTGCTTTGGCAATGTTAACATATGTTTCCCACGCCAATAAAGCCCTTAAATTGAATTGAATTGAATTGAGAGGAGACATCCCCCAGCTCAGCTCTGACCTCTAGTGGTATGAAGAGACATCACACAACTCATCACACAGCCCAGCTCAGCTCTGAACTCTAGTCATGAGAGGGGACATCACACAGCTCAGCTCTGACCTCTAGTGGTGAGAGGAGAGCAGCAGCCAGAGGAGAGAAGACTAGAGCTGTGTTCGAATTCATACTAACCTCACTGACCATACTATTTGTGACGTGAATTGAAAATATAGTATGCTTATTGGTCATAGTATATCAAAAGTTTCCGGATGTCGTACTAAATTAGCCAAAATACGCAGAAGACACTATTCCCTTAAGGGCACATAATGTAATTCTTCAGGAAATGGGCGTGGCTTCACATCGTTTTCAGATTTTTTATTTTATTTATTTATTTCACCTTTATTTAACCAGGTAGGCAAGTTGAGAACAAGTTTTCATTTACAATTGTGACTTGGCCAAGATAAAGCAAAGCAGTTCGACACAGGTACAGGCAGCGATCGGTTGAAGAGCACGCATATAGTTTTACTTGTATTTAAGAGCAGTTGGAGGCTACGGAAGGAGAGTTGTATGGCATTGAAGCTCGTCTGGAGGTTAGTTAACACAGTGTCCAAAGAAGGGCCAGAAGTATACAGAATGGTGTCGTCTGCGTAGAGGTGGATCAGAGACTCACCAGCAGCAAGAGCGACATCATTGATGTATACAGAAAAGAGAGTCGACCAAAGAATTGAACCCTGTGGCACCCCCATAGAGACTGCCAGAGGTCCGGACAACAGGCCCTCCGATTTGACACACTGAACTCTGTCTGAGAAGTAGTTGGTGAACCAGGCGAGGCAGTCATTTGAGAAACCAAGGCTATCGAGTCTGCCGATGACGATGTGGTGATTGACAGAGTCGAAGGCCTTGGCCAGGTCAATGAATACGGCTGCACAGTATTGTTTCTTATCGATGGCGGTTAAGACATTGTTTAGGACCTTGAGCGTGGCTGAGGTGCGCCCATGACCAGCTCTGAAACCAGATCACATAGCGGAAAAGGTGCGGTGGGATTCGAAATGGTCGGTAATCTGTTTGTTGACTTGGCTTTCGAAGACCTTAGAAAGGCAGGGTAGTATAGATATAGGTCTGTAGCAGTTTGGGTCAAGAGTGTAGAGGGGGATGACCGCAGCTGCTTTCCAATCTTTTGGGAATCTCAGACAACACGAAAGAGAGGTTGAACAAGCTAGTAATAGGGGTTGCAACAATTTCGGCAGATAATTTTAAAAAGAGAGGGTCCAGATTGTCAAGCCCAGCTGATTTGTAGGGGTCCAGATTTTGTAGCTCTTTTAGAACATCAGCTGACTGGATTTGGGAGAAGGAGAAATGGGGGAGGCTTGGGCGAGTTGCTGTGGGGGGTGCAGGGCTGTTGACCGGGGTAGGTGATAGCCAGGTGGAAAGCATGGCCAGCCGTAGAAAAATGCTTATTGAAATGCTCAATTATAGTGGATTTATCGGTGGTGACAGAGTTTCCTTTCTTCAGTGCAGTGGGCAGCTGGGAGGAGGTGTTCTTATTCTCCATGGACTTTACAGTGTCCCAGAACGTTTTTAAGATTGTGTTGCAGGAAGCAAATTTCTGCTTGAAAAAGCTAGCCTTGGCTTTTCTAACTGCCTGTGTATATTGGTTTCTAACTTCCCTGAAAAGTTGCATATCACGGGGGCTATTCGATGCTAATGCAAAAGGCCATAGGATGTTTTTTTGTTGGTTAACCTGTTGGGGATGGGGGCGCTGTTTAGACTATTTATGCTAATTTGGCTAATTTTTTAAACGGCTTCCCACAAAATCCTTGATCGTACAATATGCATATTATTATTATTATTGGATAGAAAACAGTCTATAGTTTCTATAGGAGTTGAAATTTTGTCTCTAAGTGGAACAGAGCCCATTCTACAGCAATTTCCCTGACATGGAGTCAGATTTGAGAAATGTTGGCCACTCTTCTGAAGTCAGTTAAAAGGGCACTGTCGTTGCTATGACTATAGGGACACTTCTTACGTCTTCCCCTGGATGCCTTTACGTGATGACGATTCCAACGGGGTCGATTGCGCGTTCACAGGCCCTACAAATGAAAAAACCCTGAAGCTAGTCATTCTTTGGGAGCTGCGTCATGAGCCTAGAGGACACCGGCGCGCACCTGTTCCAAGCGTTAGTTTAGCCTGTTATATTTCTCCGGTCATCTTTTCACTCGTTATAGGAGTTAAAAACATCATAAGGTAGTTAATTTAAAGCGTTTTATAGCAATTTATATCCGTTTAGTGCGATTTTGGGACATTTATTTTTGCAACGATGTGAAAAGTTGGGCACGCTTTTCAGTTCATCCCGAACGCAGTTGACATTTCCACATGGCAAGAGGACAGCTTTCCACCAAAAGACGATTTCTCCCAAGAAAGGATCCTTTGCCCAAGATACTGATGGAAGAACAGCTCAAGGTAGGACATTTTTATTATGATAAATCGTGTTTCTGTCGAAACATTTTAGTGGCTTAGGACGCCATGTTTTTTGACGTAGCTTCGCTTGGCGCAAACTGTATTGAAAAGTAAGGATAAATTAAAAAATGTAATAACGCAATTGTATTAAGAATTAAATTGTCTATCAATCCCTGTCCACCCTATATTTTTTAGTCACGTTTATGAGTATTTATGTATAAGAGTAGATCACTGTCTAAGTGGCGCAAGGACTTTTTCTTTACCAGCTTGTCTACATTTCACATTGTCTAACCATGATTTTGGTGGCTAAATATAAACATTTTCGATCAAACTGTATATGCATGTTGTAATGTGATGTTACAGGAGTGTCATCGGAAGAATTCTGAGAAGGTTAGTGAAAAAATTAATATCTTTTGGCGATGTTGACTTTTATCGCTCACTTTGGCTAGAATCAATGCTGGGCTGCTAATTGCTATGTGCTAAGCTAATATAACGATTTATTGTGTTTTCGCTGTAAGACACTTAGAAAATCTGAAATATTGTCTGTATTCACAGGATCTGTGTCTTTCGATTCGTGTATGCTGTGTATTTTTACGAAATGTTTGATGATTAGTAGTTAGGTAAACACGTTGCTCATTGTATTTATTCTAGTCCATTTGTGATGGTGGGTGCAATTGTAAACTATGCCATCTACCTGAAATATGCACTTTTTTCTAACAAAACCTATCCCATACCATAAATATGTTATCAGACTGTCATCTAATGAGTTTTTTTGTTGGTTAGGGGCTATAAATATCTTAGTTTAGCCGAATTGGTGATGGCTACTGGTGTTGGTGGACAAATAAAAGATGGTGGATTATGCTAATGTGTTTTTAGGTAATAGATGTACATCTTTACATATTGTGTCTTCCCTGTAAAACATTTTAAAAATCGGAAATGTTGACTGGATTCACAAGATCTGTGTCTTTCATTAGCTGTATTGGACTTTAATGTGTGAAAGTTAAATATTTAAAAAAAATATTTTTTTTGAATTTCGCGGCACTGGTTTTTCAGTGGGGGGGAGGGGGTGTGCCGCTAGCGCCACGCTGATCCTAGACAGGTTAAGGACAGTCAGGTCTGGAGTGAACCAAGGGCTATATCTGCTCCTGGTTCTACATTTCTTGAATGGGACATGCTTATTTAAGATGGTGAGGAAGGCATTTAAATAAAAAAAACAGGCATCCTCTACTGACGGGATGAGGTCAATATCCTTCCAGATACCCAGGCCAGGTCGATTAGAAAGGCCTGCTCGCTGAAGTGTTTCAGGGAGCGTTTAACAGTGATGAGTTATGAGTCCTCTCCACCCTCTCTCCACCCTCTCTGAGTTGGGCATCTCCGGCGCGGCCCACGCTTGGATTGCGTCCTACCTGACAGGTCGCTCCTACCAGGTGGCGTGGCGAGAATCTGTCTCCTCACCACGTGCTCTCACCACTGGTGTCCCCCAGGGCTCTGTTCTAGGCCCTCTCCTATTCTCGCTATACACCAAGTCACTTGGCTCTGTCATAACCTCACATGGTCTCTCCTATCATTGCTATGCAGACGACACACAATTAATCTTCTCCTTTCCCCCTTCTGATGACCAGGTGGCGAATCGCATCTCTGCATGTCTGGCAGACATATCAGTGTGGATGACGGATCACCACCTCAAGCTGAACCTCGGCAAGACGGAGCTGCTCTTCCTCCCGGGGAAGGACTGCCCGTTCCATGATCTCGCCATCATGGTTGACAACTCCATTGTGTCCTCCTCCCAGAGCGCTAAGAACCTTGGCGTGATCCTGGACAACACCCTGTCGTTCTCAACTAACATCAAGGCGGTGGCCCGTTCCTGTAGGTTCATGCTCTACAACATCCGCAGAGTATGACCCTGCCTCACACAGGAAGCGGCGCAGGTCCTAATCCAGGCACTTGTCATCTCCCGTCTGGATTACTGCAACTCGCTGTTGGCTGGGCTCCCTGCCTGTGCCATTAAACCCCTACAACTCATCCAGAACGCCGCAGCCCGTCTTGTGTTCAACCTTCCCAAGTTCTCTCACGTCACCCCGCTCCTCCGCTCTCTCCACTGGCTTCCAGTTGAAGCTCGCATCCGCTACAAGACCATGGTGCTTGCCTACGGAGCTGTGAGGGGAACGGCACCTCAGTACCTTCAGGCTCTGATCAGGCCCTACACCCAAACAAGGGCACTGCGTTCATCCACCTCTGGCCTGCTCGCCTACCTACCACTGAGGAAGTACAGTTCCCGCTCAGCCCAGTCAAAACTGTTCGCTGCTCTGGCACCCCAATGGTGGAACAAACTCCCTCACGACGCCAGGACAGCGGAGTCAATCACCACCTTCCGGAGACACCTGAAACCCCACCTCTTTAAGGAATACCTAGGATAGGATAAAGCAATCCTTCTGACCCCCCCCCCCCCCCCCTTAAAATATTTAGATGCACTATTGTAAAGTGGCTGTTCCACTGGATGTCATAAGGTGAATGCACCAATTTGTAAGTCGCTCTGGATAAGAGCGTCTGCTAAATGACTTAAATGTAAATGAGTGGAGGGCGTTTGACCGCTGATCCATTACGGATGCAATGAGGCAGTGATCGCTGAGATCTTGGTTGAAAACAGCAGAGGTGTATTTAGAGGGCAAGTTGGTCAGGATGATATCTATGATGGTGCCCATGTTTACGGATTTGGGGTGGTACCTGGTAGGTTCATTGATCATTTGTGTCAGATTGAGGGCATAAAGCTTAGATTGTAGGACGGCTGAGGTGTTAAGCATGTCCCAGTTTAGGTCACCTAGCAGCACGAGCTCTGAAGATAGATGGGGGGCAATCAGTTCACATATTGTATCCAGAGCACAGCTGGGGGCATAGGGTGGTCTATAACAGGTGGAAACGGTGAGAGACTTGTTTTTAGAGAGGGGGATTTTTAAAAGTAGAAGTTCAAATTGTTTGGGTACAGACTTGGATAGTAGGACAGAACTCTGCAGTAGAGAGTCCGCCCCTGTTAGAGCAGAATTGGACTTGGATTGTATAAAAGACAAAACATACATGTACATTTGTGTAAATATATTACATATTCATGTATATGATGAAATATTACGTACGTACCTTTATGATTTATATTTACCTGATTGAGATATATTCATTTGTTGTTAGTGTAACTCAGTGTAACTCAGTTTGCCCCCCCCCCCAACTCTTGCACGTTCATTGTACTGTGTAGTGTGTTAGTATAAAGGCAGGAAGTTGGGCGAAGGAGTCCTTGCCAGATGCGGCAGCGGTATAGTTTTTTGACCAGACAGACAGACAGACAGACAGACAGACAGACAGACAGGCAGACAGGCAGGCAGGCAGGCAGGCAGGCAGGCAGGCAGGCAGACAGACAGACAGACAGACAGACAGACAGACAGACAGACAGACAGGTCATATTATGTATTTTCCATATCAAGTAATCTATGCTTGAAGTTGATTGGAGAATCATTTTTTTGTTATATATATTGTCCGTTTGGAAACCTTGAGTGTGGACTGTATGCGTACACTGCCCCCAGCTGTGCTCACTACTTGGGCAGTGGGCAGTGGAAAGAGGAAAGGAAGCCACTACAGCCCCTTTTGGTCGTTCTATCTTGTCTGAAAATGTTGTAGTTAGGAATGGAGATTTCAGAGTTTTTGTTGGTCTTCCTAAGCCAGGATTCAGACACGGCTAGGACATCCGGGTTGGCAGAGTGTGCTAAAGCAGTGAATAAAACAAACTTAGGGAGGAGGCTTCTAATGTTAACATGCATGACACCGAGGCTATTACGGTTACAGAAGTCATCAAAAGAGAGCGCCTGGGGAATAGGAGTGGAGCTAGGCACTGCAGGGCCTGGATTCACCTCTACATCACCAGAGGAACAGAGGAGGAGTAGGATAAGGGTACGGCTAAAAGCTATGAGAATTGATTGTCTGGGACGTCTGGAACAGAGAGTAAAAGGAGCAGGTTTCTGGGGGCGATAAAATAGCTTCAAGGTATAATGTACAGACAAAGGTATGGTAGGATGTGAATACAGTGGAGGTAAACCTAGGCATTGAGTGATGATGAGAGAGATATTGTCTCTAGAAACATCATTGAAACCAGGTGATGTCATCGCATATGTGGGTGGTGGAACTGAAAGGTTGGATATGCTATAGTGAGCGGGACTAGAGTCTCTACAGTGAAATAAGCCAATAAACACTAACACTAACCAGAACAGCAATGGACAAGGCATATTGACATATTGACATTAACCTGTCTAGGATCAGCGTGGCGCTAGCGGCACACCCCCCCCCCCCCCACTGAAAAACCAGTGCCGCGAAATTCAAAAAAAATATTTTTTTAAAATATTTAACTTTCACACATTAAAGTCCAATACAGCTAATGAAAGACACAGATCTTATGAATCCAGTCAACATTTCCGATTTTTAAAATGTTTTACAGGGAAGACACAATATGTAAAGATGTACATCTATTACCTAAAAACACATTAGCATAATCCACCATCTTTTATTTGTCCACCAACACCAGTAGCCATCACCAATTCGGCTAAACTAAGATATTTATAGCCCCTAACCAACAAAAAAACTCATTAGATGACAGTCTGATAACATATTTATGGTATGGGATAGGTTTTGTTAGAAAAAAGTGCATATTTCAGGTATATGGCATAGTTTACAATTGCACCCACCATCACAAATGGACTAGAATAATTACAATGAGCAACGTGTTTACCTAACTACTAATCATCAAACATTTCGTAAAAATACACAGCATACACGAATCGAAAGACACAGATCCTGTGAATACAGACAATATTTCAGATTTTCTAAGTGTCTTACAGCGAAAACACAATAAATCGTTATATTAGCTTAGCACATAGCAATTAGCAGCCCAGCATTGATTCTAGCCAAAGTGAGCGATAAAAGTCAACATCGCCAAAAGATATTAATTTTTTCACTAACCTTCTCAGAATTCTTCCGATGACACTCCTGTAACATCACATTACAACATGCATATACAGTTTGATCGAAAATGTTTATATTTAGCCACCAAAATCATGGTTAGACAATGTGAAATGTAGACAAGCTGGTAAAGAAAACGTCCTTGCGCCACTTAGACAGTGATCTACTCTTATACATAAATACTCATAAACGTGACTAAAAAATATAGGGTGGACAGGGATTGATAGACAATTTAATTCTTAATACAATTGCGTTATTACATTTTTTAATTTATCCTTACTTTTCAATACAGTTTGCGCCAAGCGAAGCTACGTCAAAAAACATGGCGTCCTAAGCCACTAAAATGTTTCGACAGAAACACGATTTATCATAATAAAAATGTCCTACCTTGAGCTGTTCTTCCATCAGTATCTTGGGCAAAGGATCCTTTCTTGGGAGAAATCGTCTTTTGGTGGAAAGCTGTCCTCTTGCCATGTGGAAATGTCAACTACGTTCGGGATGAACTGAAAAGCGTGCCCAACTTTTCACATCGTTGCAAAAATAAATGTCCCAAAATCGCACTAAACGGATATAAATTGCTATAAAACGCTTTAAATTAACTACTTTGTGATGTTTGTAACTCCTATAACGAGTGAAAAGATGACCGGAGAAATATAACAGGCTAAACTAACGCTTGGAACAGGAGAGGGTCGGTGTCTTCCACGCGCGTTACGCAGCAAGAAAAGACTTGCTAGCTAAAGGTTTTTTTCATTTGTAGGGCCTGTGAACGAGCAATCGAGCCCGTTGGAATCGTCATCACGTAAAGGCATCCAGGGGAAGACGTAAGAAGTGTCCGTATAGTCATAGCAACGACAGTGCCCTTTTAAATGACTTCAGAAAAGTGGCCAACGTTTCTCAAATCTGACTCCATGTCAGGGAAATTGCTGTAGAATGGGCTCTGTTCCACTTAGAGACAAAATTTCAACTCCTATAGAAACTATAGACTGTTTTCTATCCAATAATAATAATAATATGCATATTGTACGATCAAGGATTTTGTGGGAAGCCGTTTAAAAAATTAGCCACATTAGCATAAATAGTCTAAACAGCGCCCCCATCCCCAACAGGTTAAGGAGAGGCATGGTTAATCAAGTGATCATAAGGGTCCAGTGAGTAGAGGTTGGTTGGGGTCACGGCGATTCAGACAGCTAGCCGGGCTATCGTTAGCAAGCAGAGGATGGAGGTCTGTTTTTGTTTCGTGCGTTTCCGTCGGTAGATTAGTGGGGTTCCGTGTGGTAGAGGGGACCATTCCAAATGGAAAAATAGATAGAGTTAGAGTGACCCAAGAAAATTGTCCGATAGACCTATTCAGATAGCAGCTGATAAGACAGCTAACGATTAGCGGGCCACAGATGGGCGTTCAGGTTATGTCGCGACGGAGGGTCCAGTTGGATAACTCCCTCGGGCAGATAACGTTGGTAGTCCAGTCGTGGATGACTGGTGGGGCTCCGTATCGGCAGTAAAACGGGTCCGGATAGGTGATTGTAGCCCAGGAGTGGCTGATGGAAATCTTCAGCTGGCTAGCTCCGGAATAATTTATGTTTGCTCCGGGGCCGACATAAGCCAATAGTCACTCGGATAGCAGCTAGCTAGCTGCAAGATACAGGTGTAAATGTCCAGAGCTTGCGGTAGAAATCTGGGGATATGGAGAGAAAACAGGTCCGGTATGCTCTGGCCTGAGTTGCATTGTACAAAACTGACGATAGCTTTTCGAGCTAAAGGATAGCTGATGACCGCCAACCGTGGTTAGCTGATTACTAACAATTAGCCAGTGAACTGGCTAGCTTCTGGCTAGCTTCTGGCTAGCTTCTGGTTAGCTTCTGGCTAGCTTCTGGCTAGCTTCTATTGTGGATTTCAGATTTGAGGTGAATAATACTTAAAAAAATATATATTAGTGAGGCAGGAGAATGTTTTGAAGTTGAGTTTTTAGAAGAAAAAAATATATATATTAAACCTGTCTAGGACTGGGGTGCCGCTAGCGGCACACCCCCCCCACCCCCACTGAAAAGGCAGAGCCGCGAAATGAAATTTTTTTTTTTTTTTTAAATATTTAACTTTCACACATTAAAGTCCAATACAGCTAATGAAAGACACAGATCTTGTGAATCCAGCCAACATGTCCGATTTTTTAAATGTTTTACAGGGAAGACACAATATGTAAAGATGTAAATCTATTAGCTAAAAACACATTAGCATAATCCACCATCTTTTATTTGTCCACCAACACCAGTAGCTATCACCAATTCGGCTAAACTAAGATATTTATAGCCCCTAACCAAGAAAAAAAACTCATCAGATGACAGTCTGATAACATATTTATGGTATGGGATAGGTTTTGTTAGAAAAATGTGCATATTTCAGGTAGATGGCATAGTTTACAATTGCACCCACCGTCACAAATGGACTAGAATAATTACAATGAGCAACGTGTTTACCTAACTACTAATCATCAAACATTTCGTAAAAATACACAGCATACACTAATCGAAAGACACAGATCCTGTGAATACAGACAATATTTCAGATTTTCTAAGTGTCTTACAGCGAAAACACAATAAATCGTTATATTAGCATAGCACAGGTGCAAACATTACCCCAGCATTGATTCTAGCCAAAGAGAGCGATAACGTAAACATCGCCAAAATATATTATTTTTTTCACTAACCTTCTCAGAATTCTTCAGATGACACCCCTGTAACATCACATTACAACATACATATACAGTTTGTTCGAAAATGTGCATATTTAGCATATTTAGCCACCAAAATCATGGTTAGACAATGTGAAATGTAGCCCAGCTGGTGAGAAAATGTCCTGCGCCACATTAGACAGTGATCTAGTCGTATACATAAATACTCATAAACGTGACTAAAAAATATAGGGTGGACAGCGATTGATAGACAATTTAATTCTTAATACAATCGCGGAATTACATTTTTTAAATTATCCTTACTTTTCAATACAGTTTGCACCAAGCGAAGCTACGTCAAAAAACATGGCATCCTAAGCCACTAACATTTTTCGACAGAAACACGATTTATCATAATAAATTGTTCCGACTTTGAGCTGTTCTCCATCAGTATCTTGGGCAAAGGATCCTTTCTTGGGTCTAATCGTCTTTTGGTGGAAAGCTGTCCTCTTGCCATGTGGAAATGCCAACTGCGTTCAGCATGAACTGAAAGCGTGCCCAGCTATTCACAGCGTTTCAGAAATAAATGTCCCAAAATCGCACTAAACGGATATAAATTGCTATAAAACGCTTTAAATTAACTACCTTATGATGTTTTTAACTCCTATAACGAGTAGAAACATGACCTGAGAAAGATTACTCGCCACACTAATGCTTGGAACAAGTGCGGGTCGGTGTCCTCTAGGCGCAAGACGCAGCTGCAAAAGAGTTACTAGCTACAAGGTTTTTTTATTTATAGTGCCTGTGATTGCGCAATCGACCCCATTCAAATCGTCATCACGTAAAGGCATCCAGGGGAAGACGTAAGCAGTGTCCGTATACTCATAGGAATAACATTGGCCTTAAAACTGACTCCAGAACAGTGGCCAAAATTTCTGAAATCTGACTCCATGTCAGGGAAATTGCTGTAGAATGGGTTCTGTTCCACTTAGAGACAAAATTTCAACTCCTATAGAAACTATAGACTGTTTTCTATCCAATAATAATAATAATATGCATATTGTACGATCAAGAATTTTTTAGGAAACCGTTTCAAAAATTACACGATTACCATAAATAGTGACAACAGCACCCCCTAGCCTTAACAGGTTAAAAAGATATGCGAAGAAAATATGAAAATATGTAAATATATATATATACACGGGACACGACAAGACGAGGACAAAGGACGTCTGACTGCTATGCCATCTTGGAAAGAAAAATGAAAATTTTACGAAAAGGGCGGGAAATATGCAGCCAAAGGACAATGACAGCAGATACAAATTCAATGCTTTAACTAATTATGACAAATATTAAGAAAATGGCAACTACAGTGTCAGTGTAGTTGCCAGTGTAGTTGTCAAAAATGAAAATGTTGATCAATGTAACAAAGTAATGAATTCAAGTACGTTACCTTACACGTTATGTTGGCTGACAATTTGTTAGCTACACTGTCCTTATGAACCACATAGCATTACAGCAGTATGTACCGTTATGTTAGCTAGCTACCTAACACTAGTTGGCTACTTATATACATCAAACTTGCCAGTATATTAACTCTAGGCTAACTAACTACTTAACGTTTTATTGACTTGATTATTCCCGTCATTCTTAGTTTAGCTAAATGGTATAGTCGCCGTCTCAATGGAGATTCGAGTGTTTCTTAAATTCGCTCTGGCTATCTACTCCGATTTCAGAGCTCGTCTCAGTGTACCAGAGCACAGAAAATGACGGGAATATGTGTACCAGCGCTCAACACCCGTTGAATATGGTCAGTGTCATTAAACGTCGGCAAAAAAGCGTACTTAAATTGTTGCCAGCAGCACAGTTACATTCACCAAGGCTCTGAATAAAATGAAAACTGCCTAACCAGCTCTGCTAGGGCGAGTAAAATGGTCAGAGTGGATTAATTTGTGTATGGAAGTAGCTAGCAAGCTATCCAACGTCAGCTTGGGTGCTTGACTGCCGTTGTAAGGTCAAAACACTCAAATCAACCGTACTCGTCGGCCAGAGCATCCAGGGTGCGCTCCGAGAGCCAAACGCTCTGAATTTACAAACAGACAATCTGACAACACTCTGAATTTACAAGCGCACTCTGGTACTCCAAATTGAATTTAAGAACACACCCGAAGTCGTAAAATATCTAACTAGTCATTTGTTAAGCTAACTAGCTAGCAAGAGGTTGCATAGCAACAGCATCAACTTCCAGAATACAGGCAAAGCTCTAGAACGGTCAACTGAAAGGATACCATTCATTTACAGCATACAAAAATTAACAAATAGTATATGGCATGTAGTATATACTCATTAAGTATGTAGTATATAGTATGTTAGTATGGGTATTCAAACACAGCTTAGGAGAGAAGAGTAGAGGAGACAGGAGAGGACGAGCAGAGAAGAGGAGAGAGGAGAGGAATCAACTTTTGAGAGTTGAGAAGCAGCCTCTGTCACTGGGTCAGAGTAGTTGTCAGTGTAGTTGTCAGTGTAGTTGTCAGTGTAGTTGTCAGTGTAGTTGTCAGTGTAGTTGTCAGTGTAGTTGTCAGTGTAGTTGTCAGTGTAGTTGTCAGTGTCGTTGTCAGTGTAGTTGTCAGTGTAGTTGCCAGTGTAGTTGCCAGTGTAGTTGCCAGTGTAGTTGTCAGTGTAGTTGTCCGTGTAGTTGCCAGTGTAGTTGTCAGTGTAGTTGTCAGTGTAGTTGTCAGTGTAGTTGTCAGAGTAGTTGTCAGTGTAGTTGTCAGTGTAGTTGTCAGTGTAGTTGTCAGTGTAGTTGTCAGTGTAGTTGCCAGTGTAGTTGCCAGTGTGGTTGTCAGTGTAGTTGTCAGTGTAGTTGTCAGTGTAGTTGTCAGTGTAGTTGTCAGTGTAGTTGCCAGTGTAGTTGCCAGTGTAGTTGTCAGTGTAGGGACTATAGTGAGATATATAGTGTGATAAACTGAAATAAGAAGCAGACAGGCAGTCATCTATGTCAGTTTTAATAGTTGATAAAGACAGTTGGAAAAGGGAAGTAGCTTATTTCATAAGAGGAAGTAAAGAACCGTTTTGTACAGTTTTCTCTAACCCTAACCCTCTACAGCTATCTGTCTCTCTGTCAGATAGGATCTGTGTGACTCAGAGAAGGCTGTTCGTGACTGGTGGATCAGGGTGTGTTGTAGTTAGTGACTGGGTGTAGTTGACGTGGAGGGGATTCCCACTCTGTGTTCTGCTCTCACCTGGACTGAAGCTCAAAGTGCTACACCTGAATGAAGGTAACAACGATCTCTCTGTTCTTACAGGCGCACGCCCCGCCCCAGCAGTGTGTAGTGTTGTGTTAAGGTGTTGCTAGGGTCTGCCCCAGCAGTGTGTAGTGTTGTGTTAAGGTGTTGCTAAGGTCTGACTGACGTAACCAATGGTAGTTTCACAGACGGGCAAAACCCGAGAACCCTGATAGCCACTTCCTACACAAAAAATGCATGCATGCATGTGCGCGCTCACACACACACACAAGCACACACACACAGACCGCGCCACACAACCCTCGACACCGCTGTTAAAGCTGCTCTGCACCAGAAATTAGCGACCGACAACACGCTCCTACGGCATGGGACATCAGAACAGCTACTGTCACATTTAGACACACAGGAAGCCATGCATGACATAAACTGTTGCCTCCTGCAGTGACAGCAACAGACGAGAGGACCTGTCAGTTGTTCTACAGTTGTTTCACACCAATCTGCTGACGTCATCCTCTGGGCTCTGAACTGACCTCTCACCTCACCTCTACCTGCACCTCATCAGACTGACTCACCTGGAGAGGCAACCTACCTGGTGGAACTAGAGGTAAACCTATAGGTCTTCTGTAAACACAACTAGTGAGCATGTTGAGCTTTTAGACCAGTAGAAGTCTTTCCAGGTCTTCTGTAAACATACCCACTGAGCATGTTGAGCTTTTAGACCAGTAGAAGTCTTTCCAGGTCTTCTGTAAACATACCCACTGAGCATGTTGAGCTTTTAGACCAGTAGAAGTCTTTCCAGGTCTTCTGTAAACATACCCACTGAGCATGTTGAGCTTTTACACCAGTAGAAGTCTTTCCAGGTCTTCTGTAAACATACCTACTGAGCGTGATTTAAGTCTAGACTTTATCTTTGTCTGTATCCTAAGACACAGGGACAGAAAGGGGCTGAGAGGTGTTCTGTCAGAACCTAAGAGGTTGGTTGGTTGGGTTGACACAGGGTCAGAAAGGGGTTGAGAGGTGTTCTGTCAGAACCTAAGAGGTTGGTTGGTTGGGTTGACACAGGGTCAGAAAGGGGTTGAGAGGTGTTCTGTCAGAACCTAAGAGGTTGGTTGGTTGGTTTGACACAGTAGAGAAAAGACGTTGGAAAGTATTATGAATGTCATCCACAAAGACAAAGAAGATGAGGAACTTTAAAATGATCAATCCCAATGTGTTTTGTCTCGTATTGTAGTAGGAAAAGGGGTTCATGTAGAGCTGTGCTGTATTCTGGTTATGGTTAGAGCCATGTAGTTACATCTATATTGTCACATAACTGATTGTAGATCACAGTGTGTTGGTCAGGTCTTGGACTATGTGACTAGACAGTACTGATTGTGTATAGAGGTTTTAGTGTCCTGATTCAACTGTCATACAACAGCTAACAACAAACGTCCTCACAAATTTTGAGAATGTTCCCTTAATAAGGATCCGCCCCTTTCATTCAATATTCTTCTAAAATGACACGCCCAAATCTAACTGCCTGTAGCTCAGGCCCTGAAGTAAGGATATGCATATTCTTGGTACCATTTGAAATGAAACACTTTGAAGTTTGTGGAAATGTGAAAGGAATGTTGGAGAATATAACACAATAGATCTGGTAAAAGATAATACAAAGAAAAAAAAAATGTTCTTTTGTATTTTTTTGTACCATCATCTTTGAAACGCAAGAGAAAGGCCATAATGTATTAATCCAGCCCAGCTGCAATTTAGATGTTGGGCACTAGATGGCAGCAGTGTATGTGCACAGTTTTAGACTGATCCAATGAACCATTTCATTTCGGTTCAAAATGTTGTATCAAGACTGCCCAAATGTGCCTAATTTGTATATTAATAACTTTTCATGTTCATAACTGTGCTCCTCAAACAATAGCATGGTATTCTTTCACTGTAATAGCTACTGTAAATTGTACAGTACAGTTCGATTAACAAGAATTTAAGCTTTCTGCCCATATCAGATATGTCTATGTGCATTAGCATACGTTAGCTCTTCCGTCCGTGGACGGGACACCAATCCTGAATAAGTTTTAAGAGTCTCATTAACTAACGTTTTTATATGAATGTCCCGGTGATGTGCAAGGACTGTTCCTAAGGGACCATTCCCTTAATGTCAAATAGAACTTATCCAGAACGTGGTCGCCATGTTCACAGAATGTAAAATATTGATGTTCTAGACACGTTTCATGGGACTTGGAACATTTCTGTGTATCTGTTGTCAGGGCGTCACCTGATGGTCCCAAAGAATCTTTCTCCACCCCCAAAATAAAATAATCACACATTGTCACTGTTGCAGAGCCAATCAAGGCCGAGATTGGTGAACCACTGATTCATTCACAGCTCTTTGTCTGGTGGCAGAGTTTGGGACACACACAGTGCTTTCAACGTATATATTTGATTACACTGTGCATGTTCATTTATACAGAAATGATTATTTACTTCAAAGTTAAACAGTCCTTCCCCTCTTCTCCTGTGGTAGCCCTGTACAGTCCTCACCTGGGATTTGAACTCACAACCTCTTAGTTCACGGCATTCAGATCTTCCTGCTACGCAACCATGGCCTTGTCAGGTTTCAATTAGACTCTTCTCTCATCATTGATATGATCGTCCCAAAGCAAACCCTAAGCCCTCCTGTGCTCATTGGGCCAGTATAGTTAGGCCTGTGTCCTGAAGCAAACCCTAAGCCCTCCTGTGCTCATTGGGCCAGTATAGTTAGGCCCTGTCCTGAAGCAAACCCTAAGCCCTCCTGTGCTCATTGGGCCAGTATAGTTAGGCCATGTCCTGAAGCAAACCCTAAGCCCTCTTGTGCTCATTGGGCCAGTATAGTTAGGCCATGTCCCAAAGCAAACCCTAAGCCCTCCTGTGCTCATTGGGCCAGTATAGTTAGGCCATGTCCCAAAGCAAACCCTAAGCCCTCCTGTGCTCATTGGGCCAGTTTAGTTAGGTCCTGTCCCAAAGCAAACCCTAAGCCCTCTTGTGCTCATTGGGCCAGTATAGTTATGCCCTGTCCCAAAGCAAACCCTAAGCCCTCCTGTGCTCATTGGGCCAGTATAGTTAGGCCCTGTCCTGAAGCAACCCCTAAGCCCTCCTGTGCTCATTGGGCCAGTATAGTTAGGCCCTGTCCAGAAGCAACCCCTAAGCCCTCCTGTGCTCATTGGGCCAGTATAGTTAGGCCTGTGTCCTGAAGCAAACCCTAAGCCCTCCTGTGCTCATTGGGTTGGTATAGTTAGGTCCTGTCCCAAAGCAAACCCTAAGCCCTCCTGTGCTCATTGGGTTGGTATAGTTAGGCCCTGTCCCAAAGCAAACTCTAAGCCCTCCTGTGCTCATTGGGCCAGTATAGTTAGGCCCTGTCCCAAAGCAAACCCTAAGCCCTCCTGTGCTCATTGGGCCAGTATAGTTAGGCCCTGTCCAGAAGCAAACCCCTTCTCCCGAGGGACTTATGTAGATGTAACAATGTGATGGGTTTAAGCAATAGGCTGAATGCACTTTGAAGTTAATCTCAAAAGAAAACTTAATAAAACCTTGTATTGATCATAGTGATTCAGGAGTATCATTTAAACAGGTTACCACCACCAACATTATACAACTATACTGAAAGACCTTATATTGATGAAACAAGTCAATGATGACAGAATATTAAAATGAACCGATACCTGACAGGAACATGGTGAGGCAGTATGTAAGGCAGTAAAACCTGCCGTGAACTTAGAGGATGTGAGTTCAAATACCAGGTGAGGTATTGATCAGGACATGTTGATCAGGAATTACTGAAAGCTATTAATGGATCAGTGGTTCACCAATCAGGGTGCTGATTGGCTGGGTAAAGGTAACGGGGTGTGATATGAAAGATTTTATGGGGGAAGGGGGTTTCTTTGGGAACATCAGACGACGTCCTGACAACTGATACACATAAAGGTTCCCATGAAACATATCTAGAACATAAATATATTAGATTCTGATAGCATGGCAACCATGTTCTGGGTATGTTTGGTGGAAAGATCGTGGAATATTCTCTCTCTCTCATATATACTCAGGAAAAAAGAAACGTCCCTATTTCAGGACCCTGTCTTTCAAAGATAATTCGTAAAAATCCAAATAACTTCACAGATCTTCATTGTAAAGGGTTTAAACACTGTTTCCCATGCTTGTTCAATGAACCATAAACAATGAATGAACATGCACCTGTGGAACGGTCGCTAAGACACTAACAGCTTACAGGCAGTAGGCAATTAAGGTCACAGTTATGAAAACATAGGACACTAAAGAGGCCTTTCTACTGACTCTGAAAAACACCAAAAAGAAAGATGCCCAGGGTCCCTGGTCATCTGCGTGAACGTGCCTTAGGCATGCTTCAAGGAGGCATGAGGACTGCAGATGTGGCCAGGGCAATAAACTGCAATGTCCGTACTGTGAGACGCCTAAGACAGCGCTACAGGGAGACAGGACGGACAGCTGATCGTCCTCGCAGTGGCAGACCACGTCTAACAACACGTGCACAGGATCGGTACATCCGAACATCACACCTGTGGGACAGGTACAGGATGGCAACAACAACTGCCCGAGTTACACCAGGAACGCACAGTCCCTCCATCAGTACTCAGACTGTACGCAATAGGCTGAGAGAGGCTGGACTGAGGGCTTGTAGACCTGTTGTAAGGCAGGTCCTCACCAGACATCACTGGCAACAATGTCGCCTATGGGCACAAACCCACCGTTGCTGGACCAGACAGAACTGGCAGATTCGCATTTATCATCGAGGTGGAGGGTCCGTCGTGGTCTGGGGCAGTGTGTCACAGCATCATCGGACTGAGCTTGTTGTCGTTGCAGGCAATCTCAACGCTGTGCGTTACAGGGAAGACATCCTCCTCCCTCATGTGGTACCATTCCTGCAGGCTCATCCTGACATGACCCTCCAGCATGACAATGCCACCAGCCATACTGCTCGTTCTGTGCATTGGATCGGAGGGTGAGGGCTAGGGCCATTCCCCCCAGAAATGTCCAGGAACTTGCAGGTGCCTTGGTGGAAGTGTGGGGTAACATCTCATAGCAAGAACTGGCAAATCTGGTGCAGTCCATGAGGAGGAGATGCACTGCAGTACTTAATGCAGCTGGTGCCCACACCAGATACTGACTGTTACTTCTGAATTTGACCCCCCCCTTTGTTCAGGGACACATTATTCCATTTCTGTTGGTCACATGTCTGTGGAACTTGTTCAGTTTATGTCTCAGTTGTTGAATCTTGTTATGTTCATACAAATATTCACACGTTAAGTTTGCTGAAAATAAACGCAGTTGACAGTGAGAGGACGTTTCTTATTATGCTGAGATTATAAACACAGGAAGGGAGTTGGCCAGTCTTGGCGGTTAGGCTGGGGAAGAGGGGGGGGAGTATAGAATGGTTCTGTAGATAACAGAGGAACTGTTGCTGCTGTTAGATTTACCTTGCTACAACATTTTACCGTCTGCTGCTGTCCTCAGAAAAATGTCCGATAGTGTTTTAATCTGTGTAATCATCTGTCTGTCTGTCTGTCTGTTTCTCTGTCAGTTCCTCTCCTGTCCTGATGTGGGAGATGCAGCTTTGGGTACAGAATTAATGTGCGTGACAGTTTATGAGTGTGTGTGTGTGTTTGAGTGTATAAGAGTATGAATCTGAACGTCTCTGATCTGGGGGAGGAGCTTCCTGTTAACTCCTCCATGCGGTGTCCCTACGATGTGATTGGTTGGGAGCCACAAAAAGTACAGCAGCTGTACTTCTGGTTCTACCTGCTGCTCTTCATCCCTGGTCTCTGCCTCAACACCACGGCTCTCTGGGTGCTATGTACACACATCAGGTACACACACACACACACACACACGCACACACACACACACACACACACACACACACGGTACACGCACACACATCAGGTACACACACACACACACACGCACACACACACACACACACACACACACACACACACACACGGTACACGCACACACACACACATCAGGTACACACACACACACACACACACACACACACACACCCACACCCACACCCACACACACACACACACACACACACACACACACACACACACACACACACACACACACACACACACACACACATCAGGTACACACACACACACACACACACACACACACACACACACACACACACACACACACACACACACACACACACACACCCACGCACGCCCTTTCCCCTCCCTAGTGTGTGTTGACCCACTCTCCTCTCTCCTCAGTAAGAAGACCAAGGCAGTGATCTTCATGGTGAACCTGGCTCTAGCTGACCTGCTTCATGTCATGTCTTTGCCTCTGAGGATCCACTACTACCTGACACACACCTGGCCCTTTGGACACACACTGTGTCTGTTCTGTTTCTACCTCAAATACCTCAACATGTACGCTTCCATCAGCTTCCTGGTGAGAACACACTGTCTGTTTCTACCTCAAATACCTCAACATGTACGCTTCCATCAGCTTCCTGGTGAGAACACACTGTCTGTTTCTACCTCAAATACCTCAACATGTACGCTTCCATCAGCTTCCTGGTGAGAACACACACACCTCTAATCTCTCTCTGTCTCTCCACCTCCTCCTCCAGGTGTGTATCAGTGTCCAGAGGTGTGTGTTTTTGCTACGGCCCTTCTATGCCCGGCGGTGGAGACGACGTTATGACCTGTTGATCAGCGCCACCGTGTGGCTGGTGGTGGGAATAGGTTCTTCTCCTTTTATTATCATGAGGATCAGCAACAGCTCTAACCCCAGCCAATACACCCCTAGCCCCAGTACCAGTCTTATACACAGCTCTAACCCCAGCCAATACACCCCTAGCCCCAGTACCAGTCTTATACACAGCTCTAACCCCAGCCAATACAGTCCTATTCCATACTCCACACCCTCCACCTTACCTTACACAAGACCCATCGACGGCTGTTTTAAGGACCTGCCCACCAGGAAACTGCCCCTTCCCCTGGTGGCAGCCATGATGGTGCTTGCGGAGCTGTTTGGGTTTGTGTTACCGCTCAGTGCCATCAGTTACTGCTCTCTCCGGATCGCTCACTCACTGAGACAGAGACAGGACAGCCGCTGCCCCTCGACCAGCCAGGCCCAACCCTCAGCCCTGACAGACAGAGAGCACCACCACAACCACGCCTGCCCCTCGACCAGCCAGGCCCAACCCTCAGCCCTGACAGACAGAGAGCACCACCACAACCACGCCTGCCCCTCGACCAGCCAGGCACAACCCTCAGCCCAGACAGACAGAGAGCACCACCACAACCACCGCTGCCCCTCGACCAGCCAGGCACAACCCTCAGCCCTGATGAACAGGCAGATCGACAAAGAAAAGCGTCGTGCCCTGAGGATGGTTATGAGCTGCTCGGCTCTGTTCCTGTTCTGTTTCGCTCCGTACCACGTCAATTTCCTGTTGTACGTGATGGTGTCTCAGGATATAGTGTCCCACTGCCCCACGATGCTGGTGGTGCGTCATTTCCACCCCGTCTCTCTGTGTGTAGCCAGTCTTTCCTGCTGCCTGAACCCTTTGCTGTATTACTTCCTCACTGCAGAGTTCAGACAGCACCTCTCCCAACGCACCTCCTCCCTCTCCTCCTCCATTAGAGGCCGGCTCATGAGCCTGGAAAGCACATCCTCTTTTAGGGAGTAACAACTCCTGTAGGGAGCACTTTGTCTCCTCCTCCTCTCCTCAATCAATCAAATGTATTTATATACTCCTTCTTACATCGGCTGATATCTCTAAGTGCTGTACAGAAACCCCCAGCCTAAAACCCCAAACAGCAAGCAATGCAGGTGTAGAAGCACGGTGTCTGGGAAAAACTCCCTAGAAAGGCCAAAACCTAGGAAGAAACCTAGAGAGGAACCAGGCTATGAGGGGTGGCCAGTCCTCTTCTGGCTGTGCCGGGTGGAGATTATAACAGAACTATGCCATGATGTTCAAATGTTCATAAATGACCAGCAGGGTCAAATAATAATAATCACAGTAGTTGTTGAGGGTGCAGCAAGTCAGCACCTCAGGAGTAAATGTCAGTTGGCTTTTCATAGCCGGTCATTAAGAGTATCTCTACCGCTCCTGCTGTCTCTAGAGAGTTGAAAACAGCAGGTCTGGGACAAGGTAGCACGTCCGGTGAACAGGTCAGGGTTCCATAGCCGCAGGCAGAACAGTTGAAACTGGAGCAGCAGCATGGCCAGGTGGACTGGGGACAGCAAGGAGTCATCATGCCCGGTAGTCCTGAGGCATGGTCCCAGGCCTCAGTTCCTTTGGGAGGGGAGGGAGAGAGAATTAGAGAGAGCATTCTTAAATTCACACAGGACACCGGATAAGACAGGAGAAATACTCTAGATATAACAGACTGACCCTAGCCCCCCGACACAAACTATTGCAGCATAAATACTGGAGGCTGAGAGAGGAGGGGTCCGGAGACACTGTGGCCCCATCTGACGATACCCCCGGACAGGGCCAAACAGGCAGGACATAACTCCACCCACTTTGACAAAGCACAGCCCCCACACCACTAGAGGGATATCAACAGACCACTAACTTATTACCCTGAGACAAGGCTGAGTATAGCCCATAAGGATCTCCCTCATAGCATGAGTCCGAGGGGGAGGGGGTGCCAACCCAGACAGGAAGATCACGTCAGTGACTCAACCCACTCAAGTGACGCACCCCTTCTACGGACGGCATGGAAGAGCACCAGTAAGCCAGTGACTCAGCCCCTGTAATAGGGTTAGAGGCAGAGAATCCCAGTGGAGAGAGGGGAACCAGCCAGGCAGAGACAGCAAGGGCGGTTCGTTGCTCCAGAGCCTTTCCGTTCACCTTCACACTCCTGGGGCCAGACTGCATTCAATCATAGGACCTACTGAAGAGATGAGTCTTCAATAAAGACTTAAAAGTTGAGACCGAGTCTGTGTCTCTCACATGGATAGGCAGACCATTCCATAAAAATTGAGCCCTATAGGAGAAAGCCCTGCCTCCAGCTGTTTGCTTAGAAATTCTAGGGACAACTAGGAGGCCTGCATCTTGTGACCGTAGCGTACGTGTAGGTATGTACGGCAGGACCAAATCAGACATAAGTAGGAGCAAGTCCATGTAATGCTTTGTAGGTTAGCAGTAAAACCTTGAAATCAGCCCTTGCCTTAACATGAAGCCAGTGCAGGGAAGCTAGCACTGGAGTAAAATGATCCTATTTCTTGGTTCTAGTCAGGATTCTAGCAGCCGTATTTAGCACTAACTGAAGTTTATTTAGTGCTTTATCCAGGAAGCCTCTCTCCTTTCTCTTTCCTCCTCCTCTCGTCTCTCTCTCCTCCTCCTCCTGTCCTCTCTCTCTCCTCATCTCCCCTCTCTCTCTCTTTCTCTCTCCTCCTGTCTCCTCTCTCTCCTCCTCTCTCTCTCCTTCTCTTTCTTCTCCTCCCCTCCTCTCTCTCTCCTCCTCCTCCCCTCTCTCGTCCTCTCTCTCTCTCTCTCTCTCTCTCTCTCTCTCTCCTCCTCCTCCTGTCCTCTCTCCTCTCTCTCTCACCTCCTGTCTATCTCCTTCTCTTTCTTCTCCTCCCCCCTCTCTCCTCCTTTCTCTCTCCTCCTCCTCCCCTCTCTCGTCCTCTCTCTCTCTCTCTCTCTCCTCCTCCTTTTACTCCTCTTCTCCTCCTGTCTCCTCTCTCCCCTCCTCTCTCTCTCCTCTTCCTCCTCCTATCCTCTCTCCTCCTCCTCTCCTTTCCTCTCTCCTCCTCATCCTTCTACTCCTTTCCTCTCTTCCTCTCCTTTCTCTCCTCTCCACTCATCATCCTTTCCTCCTCTGTCCTCTCCTTTCCTCCTCTCTCCCCCTCTCCTCTCCCCTCTCCTCTCTTCTCCGCTCTCATCTCTCCCCTCTCCTCCTTTTACTCATCTCCTATTTTCCTGTCTCGTCCTCTCCTCTTCCTCCTCCTTTCCTCTTCCTCTTCCATTTCCTCCTCATCTCCTCCGTAGACAGATAAAGACTGTTACACAACAGAACACCCCCCCACACTCTGGAGGGACAGAGAGACACTGAACTCTGACCTTGAAAAAGTGATATGTAACCAGCTATGTTAATGTAAGATAAACTGCTGTTGTTTGAAGGGGACTCTTATAAGCTAAATGTGCTAAACCAGTAAGAAGCAGAGAAAGCCATTGTACGCATCAGCTGCTGTTTAACCATGTTGTAATTGATGTAAATAAAAATCAGCTTGTTGCTATATCAGACTGACCAGTGGGTTTAATACTGCCAGTTCACATGAAGTAAAGGAAGTCTGTGCTTTTCAAAGATACTCAGAGAGAGAGGCTACTGTAGTCTGAGCTGCTTAATACTGCTAGTTCACATGAAGTAAAGGAGGTCTGTGCTTCTCAAAGATACTCAGAGAGAGAGGCTACTGTAGAGTCTGAGCTGCTGAGGAAGTTGGGCGCTGATGGGGTAAGTGTTGGAGTGTGATGCTAAACCACACAGGAGCTGAAGCAAAGATATGAAACACGCACACACACTCGCACTCGCTCACACACACTCGCACTCGCTCACACGCACACTCGCTCACACACACACACACACTCGCACTCGCCCACACGCACACTCGCTCACACACACACACTCGCTCACACACACACACACATACACACACACTCGCTCACACACACACACACTCGCTCACACTCGCTCACACACACACACACACACACAGTGCAGCTGCAGTCTTGACTGTGTGAATCTGGTTGCCAGATGCTGGGGTAGGTTGGCAGTTTAACAGTTGAACTGTTACCACCTGGTGAATCTCCTGTGGCTCCTGCAGCTGCACTCCAATCTCATGGTCCTTATTTCCTTTAAAGGGCACTACTTTGACCATAGGGCTCTACCTAGGGCTCAACACAGGGCTCTACACAGGGCTCTACACAGGGCTCCACACAGGGCTCTACACAGGGCTCCACACAGGGCTCTACACAGGGCTACACACAGGGCTCCACACAGGGCTCTACACTGGGCTCTACACTGGGCTCTACACTGGGCTCTACACTGGGCTCTACCTAGGGCTCCACACAGGGCTCTACCTAGGGCTCAACATAGGGCTCTACACTGGGCTCTACCTAGGGCTCCACACAGGGCTCTACCTAGGGCTCAACATAGGGCTCTACACTGGGCTCTACCTAGGGCTACACACAGGGCTCTACCTAGGGCTACACATGGCTCTACACAGGGCTCAACACAGGGCTCTACCTAGGGCTCAACATAGGGCTCTACCTAGGGCTACACACAGGGCTCTACCTAGGGCTCAACATAGGGCTCTACCTAGGGCTCTACCTAGGGCTACACACAGGGCTCTACCTAGGGCTCAACATAGGGCTCTACCTAGGGCTACACACAGGGCTCTACCTAGGGCTCAACATAGGGCTCTACCTAGGGCTCTACCTAGGGCTACACACAGGGCTCTACCTAGGGCTACACACAGGGCTCCACACAGGGCTCTACCTAGGGCTCTACCTAGGGCTCTACACTGGGCTCTACACTGGGCTCTACACAGGGCTCTACACTCGGCTCTACACAGGGCTCTACACAGGGCTCTACACTGGGCTCTACACAGGGCTCTACACTGGGCTCTACACTGGGCTCTACACTGGGCTCTACACATGGCTCTACCTAGGGCTCCACACAGGGCTCTACCTAGGGCTACACATGGCTCTACCTAGGGCTCAACATAGGGCTCTACATAGGGCTCTACCTAGGGCTCTACACTGGGCTCTACACTGGGCTCTACACAGGGCTCTACACAGGGCTCCTGACTAACAGTAGTGCACTATATAGGGAATAGGGCGCTGACTAACAGTAGTGCACTATATAGGGAATATGGCCCTGGTCAACAGTAGTGTTCTATATAGGGAATAGGGCTCTGGCTAAAAGTAGTGCACTCAACCATGTCAGGGCATTTCAGGCCTTCAAACAGCAGGTGCATGGAAGCACCCCAGAGGAAGTAAAGGCAGAACAGTGTAGATAAACACCCACACATCAGGAACTAGCAGAGGCCTCCACACTGAGACAGACACCACAGGGACTCCTGGTACATACTGTACAGCAGACACCCACACATCAGGAACTAGCAGAGTCCTCCACACTGAGACAGACACCACAGGACTCCTGGTACATACTGTACAGCAGACACCCACACATCAGGAACTAGCAGAGTCCTCCACACTGAGACAGACACCACAGGACTCCTGGTACATACTGTACAGCAGACACCCACACATCAGGAACTAGCAGAGGCCTCCACACTGAGACAGACACCACAGGACTCCTGGTACATACTGTTCAGCAGACACCCACACATCAGGAACTAGCAGAGTCCTCCACACTGAGACAGACACCACAGGGACTCCTGGTACATACTGTTCAGCAGACACCCACACATCAGGAACTAGCAGAGGCCTCCACACTGAGACAGACACCACAGGACTCCTGGTACATACTGTACAGCAGACACCCACACATCAGGAACTAGCAGAGTCCTCCACACTGAGACAGACACCACAGGGACTCCTGGTACATACTGTTCAGCAGACACCCACACATCAGGAACTAGCAGAGTCCTCCACACTGAGACAGACACCACAGGACTCCTGGTACATACTGTACAGCAGACACCCACACATCAGGAACTAGCAGAGTCCTCCACACTGAGACAGACACCACAGGGACTCCTGGTACATACTGTTCAGCAGACACCCACACATCAGGAACTAGCAGAGTCCTCCACACTGAGACAGACACCACAGGGACTCCTGGTACATACTGTACAGCAGACACCCACACATCAGGAACTAGCAGAGTCCTCCACACTGAGACAGACACCACAGGACTCCTGGTACATACTGTACAGCAGACACCCACACATCAGGAACTAGCAGAGTCCTCCACACTGAGACAGACACCACAGGACTCCTGGTACATACTGTACAGCAGACACCCACACATCAGGAACTAGCAGAGGCCTCCACACTGAGACAGACACCACAGGACTCCTGGTACATACTGTTCAGCAGACACCCACACATCAGGAACTAGCAGAGTCCTCCACACTGAGACAGACACCACAGGGACTCCTGGTACATACTGTTCAGCAGACACCCACACATCAGGAACTAGCAGAGGCCTCCACACTGAGACAGACACCACAGGACTCCTGGTACATACTGTACAGCAGACACCCACACATCAGGAACTAGCAGAGTCCTCCACACTGAGACAGACACCACAGGGACTCCTGGTACATACTGTTCAGCAGACACCCACACATCAGGAACTAGCAGAGTCCTCCACACTGAGACAGACACCACAGGACTCCTGGTACATACTGTACAGCAGACACCCACACATCAGGAACTAGCAGAGTCCTCCACACTGAGACAGACACCACAGGGACTCCTGGTACATACTGTTCAGCAGACACCCACACATCAGGAACTAGCAGAGTCCTCCACACTGAGACAGACACCACAGGACTCCTGGTACATACTGTTCAGCAGACACCCACACATCAGGAACTAGCAGAGTCCTCCACACTGAGACAGACACCACAGGACTCCTGGTACATACTGTACAGCAGACACCCACACATCAGGAACTAGCAGAGTCCTCCACACTGAGACAGACACCACAGGGACTCCTGGTACATACTGTACAGCAGACACCCACACATCAGGAACTAGCAGAGTCCTCCACACTGAGACAGACACCACAGGACTCCTGGTACATACTGTACAGCAGACACCCACACATCAGGAACTAGCAGAGTCCTCCACACTGAGACAGACACCACAGGGACTCCTGGTACATACTGTTCAGCAGACACCCACACATCAGGAACTAGCAGAGTCCTCCACACTGAGACAGACACCACAGGACTCCTGGTACATACTGTACAGCAGACACCCACACATCAGGAACTAGCAGAGTCCTCCACACTGAGACAGACACCACAGGGACTCCTGGTACATACTGTACAGCAGACACCCACACATCAGGAACTAGCAGAGTCCTCCACACTGAGACAGACACCACAGGACTCCTGGTACATACTGTACAGCAGACACCCACACATCAGGAACTAGCAGAGTCCTCCACACTGAGACAGACACCACAGGGACTCCTGGTACATACTGTTCAGCAGACACCCACACATCAGGAACTAGCAGAGTCCTCCACACTGAGACAGACACCACAGGTTCTCCTGGTACATACTGTTCAGCAGACACCCACACATCAGGAACTAGCAGAGTCCTCCACACTGAGACAGACACCACAGGACTCCTGGTACATACTGTACAGCAGACACCCACACATCAGGAACTAGCAGAGTCCTCCACACTGAGACAGACACCACAGGACTCCTGGTACATACTGTACAGCAGACACCCACACATCAGGAACTAGCAGAGTCCTCCACACTGAGACAGACACCACAGGACTCCTGGTACATACTGTTCAGCAGACACCCACACATCAGGAACTAGCAGAGTCCTCCACACTGAGACAGACACCACAGGGACTCCTGGTACATACTGTACAGCAGACACCCACACATCAGGAACTAGCAGAGGCCTCCACACTGAGACAGACACCGCAGGACTCCTGGTACATACTGTACAGGAGACACCCACACATCAGGAACTAGCAGAGTCCTCCACACTGAGACAGACACCAAAGGTTCTCCTGGTACATACTGTACAGCAGACACCCACACATCAGGAACTAGCAGAGTCCTCCACACTGAGACAGACACCACAGGACTCCTGGTACATACTGTACAGCAGACACCCACACATCAGGAACTAGCAGAGTCCTCCACACTGAGACAGACACCACAGGGACTCCTGGTACATACTGTACAGCAGACACCCACACATCAGGAACTAGCAGAGTCCTCCACACTGAGACAGACACCACAGGGACTCCTGGTACATACTGTACAGCAGACACCCACACATCAGGAACTAGCAGAGTCCTCCACACTGAGACAGACACCACAGGGACTCCTGGTACATACTGTACAGCAGACACCCACACATCAGGAACTAGCAGAGTCCTCCACACTGAGACAGACACCACAGGGACTCCTGGTACATACTGTACAGCAGACACCCACACATCAGGAACTAGCAGAGTCCTCCACACTGAGACAGACACCACAGGGACTCCTGGTACATACTGTACAGCAGACACCCACACATCAGGAACTAGCAGAGTCCTCCACACTGAGACAGACACCACAGGGACTCCTGGTACATACTGTACAGCAGACACCCACACATCAGGAACTAGCAGAGTCCTCCACACTGAGACAGACACCACAGGGACTCCTGGTACATACTGTACAGCAGACACCCACACATCAGGAACTAGCAGAGTCCTCCACACTGAGACAGACACCACAGGGACTCCTGGTACATACTGTACAGCAGACACCCACACATCAGGAACTAGCAGAGTCCTCCACACTGAGACAGACACCACAGGGACTCCTGGTACATACTGTACAGCAGACACCCACACATCAGGAACTAGCAGAGTCCTCCACACTGAGACAGACACCACAGGACTCCTGGTACATACTGTACAGCAGACACCCACACATCAGGAACTAGCAGAGTCCTCCACACTGAGACAGACACCACAGGGACTCCTGGTACATACTGTTCAGCAGACACCCACACATCAGGAACTAGCAGAGTCCTCCACACTGAGACAGACACCACAGGACTCCTGGTACATACTGTACAGCAGACACCCACACATCAGGAACTAGCAGAGTCCTCCACACTGAGACAGACACCACAGGACTCCTGGTACATACTGTACAGCAGACACCCACACATCAGGAACTAGCAGAGTCCTCCACACTGAGACAGACACCACAGGACTCCTGGTACATACTGTTCAGCAGACACCCACACATCAGGAACTAGCAGAGTCCTCCACACTGAGACAGACACCACAGGGACTCCTGGTACATACTGTACAGCAGACACCCACACATCAGGAACTAGCAGAGGCCTCCACACTGAGACAGACACCGCAGGACTCCTGGTACATACTGTACAGCAGACACCCACACATCAGGAACTAGCAGAGTCCTCCACACTGAGACAGACACCACAGGTTCTCCTGGTACATACTGTACAGCAGACACCCACACATCAGGAACTAGCAGAGTCCTCCACACTGAGACAGACACCACAGGACTCCTGGTACATACTGTACAGCAGACACCCACACATCAGGAACTAGCAGAGTCCTCCACACTGAGACAGACACCACAGGACTCCTGGTACATACTGTTCAGCAGACACCCACACATCAGGAACTAGCAGAGTCCTCCACACTGAGACAGACACCACAGGGACTCCTGGTACATACTGTACAGCAGACACCCACACATCAGGAACTAGCAGAGGCCTCCACACTGAGACAGACACCGCAGGACTCCTGGTACATACTGTACAGCAGACACCCACACATCAG
Organism: Salvelinus fontinalis; assembly: GCF_029448725.1. Lineage (NCBI taxonomy): Eukaryota > Metazoa > Chordata > Actinopteri > Salmoniformes > Salmonidae > Salvelinus > Salvelinus fontinalis. The sequence continues at coordinate 85,415,766 of NC_074670.1, forward strand.
GAACTAGCAGAGTCCTCCACACTGAGACAGACACCACAGGTTCTCCTGGTACATACTGTACAGCAGACACCCACACATCAGGAACTAGCAGAGTCCTCCACACTGAGACAGACACCACAGGACTCCTGGTACATACTGTACAGCAGACACCCACACATCAGGAACTAGCAGAGTCCTCCACACTGAGACAGACACCACAGGGACTCCTGGTACATACTGTACAGCAGACACCCACACATCAGGAACTAGCAGAGTCCTCCACACTGAGACAGACACCACAGGGACTCCTGGTACATACTGTAAAGCAGACACCCACACATCAGGAACTAGCAGAGTCCTCCACACTGAGACAGACACCATAGGGACTCCTGGTACATACTGTACAGCAGACACCCACACATCAGGAACTAGCAGAGTCCTCCACACTGAGACAGACACCACAGGGACTCCTGGTACATACTGTACAGCAGACACCCACACATCAGGAACTAGCAGAGTCCTCCACACTGAGACAGACACCACAGGGACTCCTGGTACATACTGTACAGCAGACACCCACACATCAGGAACTAGCAGAGTCCTCCACACTGAGACAGACACCACAGGGACTCCTGGTACATACTGTACAGCAGACACCCACACATCAGGAACTAGCAGAGTCCTCCACACTGAGACAGACACCACAGGGACTCCTGGTACATACTGTACAGCAGACACCCACACATCACACTCCTTTCATTATTTTTATCTCGCAGTAGTGCGTAAGCCTAAGCCTAACGGTAGGGCCTAACGGTAGGTCTATATGCACCAAATACTCAGCAATTGCCAAATGGTTTTGGGAATTTGGCCATAAAAAGTAAATGTCGATCTACTGAGGTAAACAGGAAAACATCGGAATATTATTCTGTAAGAGAAAAGCTGCGAAATGAAGAGTTGAAAATAAATAGAAGAGAGGACCAGAACAGTAGTCTGTTATAGTAGAGAGGACCAGAACAGGAGTCTGTTATAGGAGAGAGGCCCAGAACAGTAGTCTGTTATAGTAGAGAGGACCAGAACAGTAGTCTAATGTTATAATAGAGAGGACCAGAACAGTAGTCTGTTATAGAAGAGAGGACCAGAACAGTAGTCTGTTATAGAAGAGAGGACCAGAACAGTAGTCTGTTATAGTAGAGAGGACCAGAACAGTAGTCTGTTATAGAAGAGAGGACCAGAACAGTAGTCTGTTATAGAAGAGAGGACCAGAACAGTAGTCTGTTATAGAAGAGAGGACCAGAACAGTAGTCTGTTATAGAAGAGAGGACCAGAACAGTAGTCTGTTATAGAAGAGAGGACCAGAACAGTAGTCTGTTATAGAAGAGAGGACCAGAACAGTAGTCTGATGTTATAGAAGAGAGGGCCAGAACAATAGTCTAATGTTATAGAAGAGAGGACAAGAACAGTAGTCTGTTATAGAAGAGAGGACCAGAACAATAGTCTAATGTTATAGAAGAGAGGACCAGAACAATAGTCTAATGTTATAGAAGAGAGGACCAGAACAATAGTCTAATGTTATATAAGAGAGGACCAGAACAGTAGTCTAATGTTATAGAAGAGAGGACCAGAACAATAGTCTAATGTTATAGAAGAGAGGACCAGAACAGTAGTCTGTTATAGAAGAGAGGACCAGAACAGTAGTCTGTTATAGAAGAGAGGACCAGAACAGTAGTCCGTTATAGAAGAGAGGACCAGAACAGTAGTCTGATGTTATAGAAGAGAGGGCCAGAACAATAGTCTAATGTTATAGAAGAGAGGACCAGAACAGTAGTCTTTTATAGAAGAGAGGACCAGAACAATAGTCTAATGTTATAGAAGAGAGGACCAGAACAATAGTCTAATGTTATAGAAGAGAGGACCAGAACAATAGTCTAATGTTATATAAGAGAGGACCAGAACAGTAGTCTAATGTTATAGAAGAGAGGACCAGAACAATAGTCTAATGTTATAGAAGAGAGGACCAGAACAGTAGTCTGTTATAGAAGAGAGGACCAGAACAGTAGTCTGTTATAGAAGAGAGGACCAGAACAGTAGTCTGTTATAGAAGAGAGGACCAGAACAGTAGTCTGTTACAGAAGAGAGGACCAGAACAGTAGTCTGTTATAGAAGAGAGGACCAGAACAGTAGTCTGTTATAGAAGTGAGGACCGGAACAGTAGTCTGTTATAGAAGAGAGGACCAGAACAGTAGTCTGTTATAGAAGAGAGGACCAGAACAGTAGTCTGTTATAGAAGAGAGGACCAGAACAGTAGTCTAATGTTATAGAAGAGAGGACCAGAACAGTAGTCTGTTATAGAAGAGAGGACCAGAACAGTAGTCTGTTATAGAAGAGAGGACCAGAACAGTAGTCTGTTATAGAAGAGAGGACCAGAACAGTAGTCTGTTATAGAAGAGAGGACCAGAACAGTAGTCTGTTATAGGAGAGAGGCCCAGAACAGTAGTCTGATGTTATAGAAGAGAGGACCAGAACAGTAGTCTGTTATTTAAGAGAGGACCAGAACAATAGTCTAATGTTATAGAAGAGAGGACCAGAACAATAGTCTAATGTTATAGAAGAGAGGACCAGAACAATAGTCTAATGTTATAGAAGAGAGGACCAGAACAGTAGTCTGATGTTATAATAGAGAGGACCAGAACAGTAGTCTGTTATAGAAGAGAGGACCAGAACAGTAGTCTGTTATAGAAGAGAGGACCAGAACAGTAGTCTGTTATAGAAGAGAGGACCAGAACAGTAGTCTGTTATAGAAGAGAGGACCAGAACAGTAGTCTGTTATAGAAGAGAGGACCAGAACAGTAGTCTGTTATAGAAGAGAGGACCAGAACAGTAGTCTAATGTTATAGAAGAGAGGACCAGAACAGTAGTCTGTTATAGAAGAGAGGACCAGAACAGTAGTCTGTTATAGAAAAGAGGACCAGAACAGTAGTCTGTTAAAGAAGAGAGGACCAGAACAGTAGTCTGTTATAGAAGAGAGGACCAGAACAGTAGTCTGTTACAGAAGAGAGGACCAGAACAGTAGTCTGTTATAGAAGAGAGGACCAGAACAGTAGTCTGTTATTTAAGAGAGGACCAGAACAATAGTCTAATGTTATAGAAGAGAGGACAGAACAGTAGTCTGTTATAGAAGAGAGGACCAGAACAGTAGTCTAATGTTATAGAAGAGAGGACCAGAACAGTAGTCTGTTATAGAAGAGAGGACCAGAACAGTAGTCTGTTATAGAAAAGAGGACCAGAACAGTAGTCTGTTAAAGAAGAGAGGACCAGAACAGTAGTCTGTTATAGAAGAGAGGACCAGAACAGTAGTCTGTTACAGAAGAGAGGACCAGAACAGTAGTCTGTTATAGAAGAGAGGACCAGAACAGTAGTCTGTTATTTAAGAGAGGACCAGAACAATAGTCTAATGTTATAGAAGAGAGGACCAGAACAATAGTCTAATGTTATAGAAGAGAGGACCAGAACAATAGTCTAATGTTATAGAAGAGAGGACCAGAACAGTAGTCTGATGTTATAATAGAGAGGACCAGAACAGTAGTCTGTTATAGAAGAGAGGACCAGAACAGTAGTCTGTTATAGAAGAGAGGACCAGAACAGTAGTCTGTTATAGAAGAGAGGACCAGAACAGTAGTCTGTTATAGAAGAGAGGACCAGAACAGTAGTCTAATGTTATAGTAGAGAGGACCAGAACAGTAGTCTGTTATAGAAGAGAGGACCAGAACAGTAGTCTGTTATAGAAGAGAGGACCAGAACAGTAGTCTGTTACAGAAGAGAGGACCAGAACAGTAGTCTGTTATAGAAGAGAGGACCAGAACAGTAGTCTGTTATTTAAGAGAGGACCAGAACAATAGTCTAATGTTATAGAAGAGAGGACCAGAACAATAGTCTAATGTTATAGAAGAGAGGACCAGAACAATAGTCTAATGTTATAGAAGAGAGGACCAGAACAGTAGTCTGATGTTATAATAGAGAGGACCAAAACAGTAGTCTGTTATAGAAGAGAGGACCAGAACAGTAGTCTGTTATAGAAGAGAGGACCAGAACAGTAGTCTGTTATAGAAGAGAGGACCAGAACAGTAGTCTGTTATAGAAGAGAGGACCAGAACAGTAGTCTAATGTTATAGTAGAGAGGACCAGAACAGTAGTCTGTTATAGAAGAGAGGACCAGAACAGTAGTCTGTTATAGAAGAGAGGACCAGAACAGTAGTCTGTTATAGAAGAGAGGACCAGAACAGTAGTCTGTTATAGAAGAGAGGACCAGAACAGTAGTCTAATGTTATAGAAGAGAGGACCAGAACAGTAGTCTGTTATAGAAGAGAGGACCAGAACAGTAGTCTGTTATAGAAGAGAGGACCAGAACAGTAGTCTGTTATAGAAGAGAGGACCAGAACAGTAGTCTGTTATAGAAGAGAGGACCAGAACAGTAGTCTAATGTTATAGAAGAGAGGACAGAACAGTAGTCTGTTATAGAAGAGAGGACCAGAACAGTAGTCTAATGTTATAGAAGAGAGGACCAGAACAGTAGTCTGTTATAGAAGAGATGACCAGAACAGTAGTCTGTTATAGAAAAGAGGACCAGAACAGTAGTCTGTTAAAGAAGAGAGGACCAGAACAGTAGTCTGTTATAGAAGAGAGGACCAGAACAGTAGTCTGTTAAAGAAGAGAGGACCAGAACAGTAGTCTGTTACAGAAGAGAGGACCAGAACAGTAGTCTGTTATAGAAGAGAGGACCAGAACAGTAGTCTGTTATTTAAGAGAGGACCAGAACAATAGTCTAATGTTATAGAAGAGAGGACCAGAACAATAGTCTAATGTTATAGAAGAGAGGACCAGAACAATAGTCTAATGTTATAGAAGAGAGGACCAGAACAGTAGTCTGATGTTATAATAGAGAGGACCAGAACAGTAGTCTGTTATAGAAGAGAGGACCAGAACAGTAGTCTGTTATAGAAGAGAGGACCAGAACAGTAGTCTGTTATAGAAGAGAGGACCAGAACAGTAGTCTGTTATAGAAGAGAGGACCAGAACAGTAGTCTAATGTTATAGTAGAGAGGACCAGAACAGTAGTCTGTTATAGAAGAGAGGACCAGAACAGTAGTCTGTTATAGAAGAGAGGACCAGAACAGTAGTCTAATGTTATAGAAGAGAGGACCAGAACAGTAGTCTGTTATAGAAGAGAGGACCATAACAGTAGTCTGTTATAGAAGAGAGGACCAGAACAGTAGTCTGTTATAGAAGAGAGGACCAGAACAGTAGTCTGTTATAGAAGAGAGGACCAGAACAGTAGTCTAATGTTATAGAAGAGAGGACCAGAACAGTAGTCTGTTATAGAAGAGAGGACCAGAACAGTAGTCTAATGTTATAGAAAAGAGGACCAGAACAGTAGTCTGTTATAGAAGAGAGGACCAGAACAGTAGTCTGTTATAGAACAGAGGACCAGAACAGTAGTCTGTTATAGAAGAGAGGACCAGAACAGTAGTCTGTTATAGAAGAGAGGACCAGAACAGTAGTCTGTTATAGAAGAGAGGACCAGAACAGTAGTCTGTTATAGAAGAGAGGACCAGAACAGTAGTCTGTTATAGTAGAGAGGACCAGAACAGTAGTCTGTTATAGAAGAGAGGACCAGAACAGTAGTCTAATGTTATAGAAAAGAGGACCAGAACAGTAGTCTGTTATAGAAGAGAGGACCAGAACAGTAGTCTGTTATAGAAGAGAGGACCAGAACAGTAGTCTGTTATAGAAGAGAGGACCAGAACAGTAGTCTAATGTTATAGAAGAGAGGACCAGAACAGTAGTCTGTTATAGTAGAGAGGACCAGAACAGTAGTCTGTTCTAGAAGAGAGGACCAGAACAGTAGTCTGTTCTAGAAGAGAGGACCAGAACAGTAGTCTGTTCTAGAAGAGAGGACAAGAACAGTAGTCTGTTATAGAAGAGAGGACCAGAACAGTAGTCTGATGTTATAGTAGAGAGGACCAGAACAGTAGTCTGTTATAGAAGAGAGGACCAGAACAGTAGTCTGTTATAGAAGAGAGGACAAGAACAGTAGTCTGTTATAGAAGAGAGGACCAGAACAGTAGTCTGATGTTATAGTAGAGAGGACCAGAACAGTAGTCTGTTATAGAAGAGAGGACCAGAACAGTAGTCTGTTATAGAAGAGAGGACCAGAACAGTAGTCTGTTATAGAAGAGAGGACCAGAACAGTAGTCTGTTCTAGAAGAGAGGACAAGAACAGTAGTCTGTTATAGAAGAGAGGACCAGAACAGTAGTCTGATGTTATAGTAGAGAGGACCAGAACAGTAGTCTGTTATAGAAGAGAGGACCAGAACAGTAGTCTAATGTTATAGAAGAGAGGACCAGAACAGTAGTCTGTTATAGAAGAGAGGACCAGAACAGTAGTCTAATGTTATAGAAGAGAGGACCAGAACAGTAGTCTGTTATAGAAGAGAGGACCAGAACAGTAGTCTGTTATAGAAGAGAGGACCAGAACAGTAGTCTGTTATAGAAGAGAGGACCAGAACAGTAGTCTGTTATAGAAGAGAGGACCAGAACAGTAGTCTGTTATAGAAGAGACGGCCAGAACAGTAGTCTGTTATAGAAGAGAGGACCAGAACAGTAGTCTGTTATAGAAGAGAGGACCAGAACAGTAGTCTAATGTTATAGAAGAGAGGACCAGAACAGTAGTCTAATGTTATAGAAGAGAGGACCAGAACAGTAGTCTGTTATAGTAGAGAGGACCAGAACAGTAGTCTGTTCTAGAAGAGAGGACCAGAACAGTAGTCTGTTATAGAAGAGAGGACCAGAACAGTAGTCTGTTAATGAAGAGAGGACCAGAACAGTAGTCTGTTATTTAAGAGAGGACCAGAACAGTAGTCTAATGTTATAGAAGAGAGGACCAGAACAGTAGTCTGTTCTAGAAGAGAGGACCAGAACAGTTGTCTGTTATAGAAGAGAAGACCAGAACAGTAGTCTGTTATAGTAGAGAGGACCAGAACAGTAGTCTAATGTTATAGAAGAGATGACCAGAACAGTAGTCTGTTATAGAAGAGAGGACCAGAACAGTAGTCTGTTATAGAAGAGAGGACCAGAACAGTAGTCTGTTATAGAAGAGAGGACCAGAACAATAGTCTAATGTTTCAGAAGAGAGGACCAGAACAGTAGTCTGTTATAGAAGAGAGGACCAGAACAGTAGTCTAATGTTATAGAAGAGAGGAACAGAACAGTAGTCTGTTATAGAAGAGAGGACCAGAACAGTAGTCTAATGTTATAGAAGAGAGGACCAGAACAGTAGTCTGTTATAGAAGAGAGGACCAGAACAGTAGTCTGTTATAGAAGAGAGGACCAGAACAGTAGTCTGTTATAGAAGAGAGGACCAGAACAGTAGTCTGTTATTTAAGAGAGGACCAGAACAATAGTCTAATGTTATAGAAGAGAGGACCAGAACAGTAGTCTAATGTTATAGAAGAGAGGACCAGAACAGTAGTCTGTTATAGAAGAGAGGACCAGAACAGTAGTCTGTTATAGAAGAGAGGCCCAGAACAGTAGTCTGTTATAGAAGAGAGGACCAGAACAGTAGTCTGTTATAGAAGAGAGGACCAGAACAGTAGTCTGTTATAGAAGAGAGGACCAGAACAGTAGTCTGTTATAGAAGAGAGGACCAGAACAGTAGTCTGATGTTATAGAAGAGAGGACCAGAACAGTAGTCTAATGTTATAGAAGAGAGGACCAGAACAGTAGTCTAATGTTATAGAAGAGAGGACCAGAACAGTAGTCTGTTATAGAAGAGAGGACCAGAACAGTAGTCTGTTATAGAAGAGAGGACCAGAACAGTAGTCTGTTATAGAAGAGAGGACCAGAACAGTCGTCTAATGTTATAGAAGAGAGGTCCAGAACAGTAGTCTGTTATAGAAGAGAGGACCAGAACAGTAGTATAATGTTATAGAAGAGAGGACCAGAACAGTAGTCTGTTATAGAAGAGAGGACCAGAACAGTAGTCTGTTATAGTAGAGAGGACCAGAACAGTAGTCTGTTATAGAAGAGAGGACCAGAACAGTAGTCTAATGTTATAGAAGAGAGGACCAGAACAGTAGTCTGATGTTATAGAAGAGAGGACCAGAACAGTAGTCTGTTATAGAAGAGAGGACCAGAACAGTAGTCTGTTATAGAAGAGAGGACCAGAACAGTAGTCTAATGTTATAGAAGAGAGGACCAGTACAGTAGTCTGTTATAGAAGAGAGGACCAGAACAGTAGTCTGATGTTATAGAAGAGAGGACCAGAACAGTAGTCTAATGTTATAGAAGAGAGGACCAGAACAGTAGTCTGTTATAGAAGAGAGGACCAGAACAGTAGTCTGATGTTATAGAAGAGAGGACCAGAACAATAGTCTAATGTTATAGAAGAGAGGACCAGAACAGTAGTCTGTTATAGTAGAGAGGACCAGGACAGTAGTCTGTTATAGTAGAGAGGACCAGAACAGTAGTCTGTTATAGAAGAGAGGACCAGAACAGTAGTCTAATGTTATGGAAGAGAGGACCAGAACAGTAGTCTAATGTTATAGAAGAGAGGACCAGAACAGTAGTCTGTTATAGAAGAGAGAAACCAGAACAGTAGTCTAATGTTATAGAAGAGAGGACCAGAACAGTAGTCTGTTATAGTAGAGAGGACCAGAACAGTAGTCTGTTATAGAAGAGAGGACTAGAACAGTAGTCTGTTATAGAAGAGAGGACCAGAACAGTAGTCTGTTATAGAAGAGAGGACCAGTACAGTAGTCTAATGTTATAGAAGAGAGGACCAGAACAGTAGTCTGTTATAGAAGAGAGGACCAGAACAGTAGTCTGTTATAGAAGAGAGGACCAGAACAGTAGTCTGTTATAGTAGAGAGGACCAGAACAGTAGTCTGATGTTATAGAAGAGAGGACCAGAACAGTAGTCTAATGTTATAGAAAAGAGGACCAGAACAGTAGTCTGTTATAGAAGAGAGGACCAGAACAGTAGTCTGTTATAGAAGAGAGGACCAGAACAGTAGTCTTTTATAGAAGAGAGGACCAGAACAGTAGTCTGTTATAGAAGAGAGGACCAGAACAGTAGTCTGTTATAGAAGAGAGGACCAGAACAGTAGTCTGTTATAGAAGAGAGGACCAGAACAGTAGTCTGTTATAGAAGAGAGGACCAGAACAGTAGTCTAATGTTATAGAAGAGAGAACCAGAACAGTAGTCTAATGTTATAGAAGAGAGGACCAGAACAGTAGTCTGTTATAGTAGAGAGGACCAGAACAGTAGTCTGTTATAGAAGAGAGGACCAGAACAATAGTCTAATGTTATAGAAGAGAGGACCAGAACAATAGTCTAATGTTATATAAGAGAGGACCAGAACAGTAGTCTAATGTTATAGAAGAGAGGACCAGAACAATAGTCTAATGTTATAGAAGAGAGGACCAGAACAGTAGTCTGTTATAGAAGAGAGGACCAGAACAGTAGTCTGTTATAGAAGAGAGGACCAGAACAGTAGTCTGTTATAGAAGAGAGGACCAGAACAGTAGTCTGTTACAGAAGAGAGGACCAGAACAGTAGTCTGTTATAGAAGAGAGGACCAGAACAGTAGTCTGTTATAGAAGTGAGGACCAGAACAGTAGTCTGTTATAGAAGAGAGGACCAGAACAGTAGTCTGTTATAGAAGAGAGGACCAGAACAGTAGTCTGTTATAGAAGAGAGGACCAGAACAGTAGTCTAATGTTATAGAAGAGAGGACCAGAACAGTAGTCTGTTATAGAAGAGAGGACCAGAACAGTAGTCTGTTATAGAAGAGAGGACCAGAACAGTAGTCTGTTATAGAAGAGAGGACCAGAACAGTAGTCTGTTATAGAAGAGAGGACCAGAACAGTAGTCTGTTATAGGAGAGAGGCCCAGAACAGTAGTCTGATGTTATAGAAGAGAGGACCAGAACAGTAGTCTGTTATAGAAGAGAGGACCAGAACAGTAGTCTAATGTTATAGAAGAGAGGACCAGAACAGTAGTCTAATGTTATAGAAGAGAGGACCAGAACAGTAGTCTGTTATAGAAGAGAGGACCAGAACAGTAGTCTGTTATAGAAAAGAGGACCAGAACAGTAGTCTGTTAAAGAAGAGAGGACCAGAACAGTAGTCTGTTATAGAAGAGAGGACCAGAACAGTAGTCTGTTAAAGAAGAGAGGACCAGAACAGTAGTCTGTTACAGAAGAGAGGACCAGAACAGTAGTCTGTTATAGAAGAGAGGACCAGAACAGTAGTCTGTTATTTAAGAGAGGACCAGAACAATAGTCTAATGTTATAGAAGAGAGGACCAGAACAATAGTCTAATGTTATAGAAGAGAGGACCAGAACAATAGTCTAATGTTATAGAAGAGAGGACCAGAACAGTAGTCTGATGTTATAATAGAGAGGACCAGAACAGTAGTCTGTTATAGAAGAGAGGACCAGAACAGTAGTCTGTTATAGAAGAGAGGACCAGAACAGTAGTCTAATGTTATAGAAGAGAGGACCAGAACAGTAGTCTGTTATAGAAGAGAGGACCAGAACAGTAGTCTGTTATAGAAGAGAGGACCAGAACAGTAGTCTGTTATAGAAGAGAGGACCAGAACAGTAGTCTGTTATAGAAGAGAGGACCAGAACAGTAGTCTGTTATAGAAGAGAAGACCAGAACAGTAGTCTGTTATAGCAGAGAGGACCAGAACAGTAGTCTAATGTTATAGAAGAGAGGACCAGAACAGTAGTCTGTTATAGAAGAGAGGACCAGAACAGTAGTCTAATGTTATAGAAGAGAGGACCAGAACAGTAGTCTGTTATAGAAGGGAGGACCAGAACAGTAGTCTGTTATAGAAGAGAGGACCAGAACAGTAGTCTAATGTTATAGAAGAGAGGAACAGAACAGTAGTCTAATGTTATAGAAGAGAGGACCAGAACAATAGTCTAATGTTATAGAAGAGAGGACCAGAACAATAGTCTAATGTTATAGAAGAGAGGACCAGAACAGTAGTCTGATGTTATAATAGAGAGGACCAGAACAGTAGTCTGTTATAGAAGAGAGGACCAGAACAGTAGTCTGTTATAGAAGAGAGGACCAGAACAGTAGTCTAATGTTATAGAAGAGAGGACCAGAACAGTAGTCTGTTATAGAAGAGAGGACCAGAACAGTAGTCTGTTATAGAAGAGAGGACCAGAACAGTAGTCTGTTATAGAAGAGAGGACCAGAACAGTAGTCTGTTATAGAAGAGAGGACCAGAACAGTAGTCTGTTATAGAAGAGAAGACCAGAACAGTAGTCTGTTATAGTAGAGAGGACCAGAACAGTAGTCTAATGTTATAGAAGAGAGGACCAGAACAGTAGTCTGTTATAGAAGAGAGGACCAGAACAGTAGTCTAATGTTATAGAAGAGAGGACCAGAACAGTAGTCTGTTATAGAAGGGAGGACCAGAACAGTAGTCTGTTATAGAAGAGAGGACCAGAACAGTAGTCTGTTATAGAAGAGAGGACCAGAACAGTAGTCTAATGTTATAGAAGAGAGGAACAGAACAGTAGTCTGTTATAGAAGAGAGGACCAGAACAGTAGTCTAATGTTATAGAAGAGAGGACCAGAACAGTAGTCTGTTATAGAAGAGAGGACCAGAACAGTAGTCTGTTATAGAAGAGAGGACCAGAACAGTAGTCTGTTATAGAAGAGAGGACCAGAACAGTAGTCTGTTATTTAAGAGAGGACCAGAACAATAGTCTAATGTTATAGAAGAGAGGACCAGAACAGTAGTCTAATGTTATAGAAGAGAGGACCAGAACAGTAGTCTGTTATAGAAGAGAGGACCAGAACAGTAGTCTGTTATAGAAGAGAGGCCCAGAACAGTAGTCTGTTATAGAAGAGAGGACCAGAACAGTAGTCTGTTATAGAAGAGAGGACCAGAACTGTAGTCTGTTATAGAAGAGAGGACCAGAACAGTAGTCTGTTATAGAAGAGAGGACCAGAACAGTAGTCTGATGTTATAGAAGAGAGGACCAGAACAGTAGTCTAATGTTATAGAAGTGAGGACCAGAACAGTAGTCTAATGTTATAGAAGAGAGGACCAGAACAGTAGTCTGTTATAGAAGAGAGGACCAGAACAGTAGTCTGTTATAGAAGAGAGGACCAGAACAGTAGTCTGTTATAGAAGAGAGGACCAGAACAGTCGTCTAATGTTATAGAAGAGAGGTCCAGAACAGTAGTCTGTTATAGAAGAGAGGACCAGAACAGTAGTATAATGTTATAGAAGAGAGGACCAGAACAGTAGTCTGTTATAGAAGAGAGGACCAGAACAGTAGTCTGTTATAGTAGAGAGGACCAGAACAGTAGTCTGTTATAGAAGAGAGGACCAGAACAGTAGTCTAATGTTATAGAAGAGAGGACCAGAACAGTAGTCTGATGTTATAGAAGAGAGGACCAGAACAGTAGTCTGTTATAGAAGAGAGGACCAGAACAGTAGTCTGTTATAGAAGAGAGGACCAGAACAGTAGTCTAATGTTATAGAAGAGAGGACCAGTACAGTAGTCTGTTATAGAAGAGAGGACCAGAACAGTAGTCTGATGTTATAGAAGAGAGGACCAGAACAGTAGTCTAATGTTATAGAAGAGAGGACCAGAACAGTAGTCTGTTATAGAAGAGAGGACCAGAACAGTAGTCTGATGTTATAGAAGAGAGGACCAGAACAATAGTCTAATGTTATAGAAGAGAGGACCAGAACAGTAGTCTGTTATAGTAGAGAGGACCAGAACAGTAGTCTGTTATAGAAGAGAGGACCAGAACAGTAGTCTAATGTTATAGAAGAGAGGACCAGAACAGTAGTCTAATGTTATAGAAGAGAGGACCAGAACAGTAGTCTGTTATAGAAGAGAGAAACCAGAACAGTAGTCTAATGTTATAGAAGAGAGGACCAGAACAGTAGTCTGTTATAGTAGAGAGGACCAGAACAGTAGTCTGTTATAGAAGAGAGGACTAGAACAGTAGTCTGTTATAGAAGAGAGGACCAGAACAGTAGTCTGTTATAGAAGAGAGGACCAGTACAGTAGTCTAATGTTATAGAAGAGAGGACCAGAACAGTAGTCTGTTATAGAAGAGAGGACCAGAACAGTAGTCTGTTATAGAAGAGAGGACCAGAACAGTAGTCTGTTATAGTAGAGAGGACCAGAACAGTAGTCTGATGTTATAGAAGAGAGGACCAGAACAGTAGTCTAATGTTATAGAAAAGAGGATTAGAACAGTAGTCTGTTATAGAAGAGAGGACCAGAACAGTAGTCTGTTATAGAAGAGAGGACCAGAACAGTAGTCTGTTATAGAAGAGAGGACCAGAACAGTAGTCTGTTATAGAAGAGAGGACCAGAACAGTAGTCTGTTATAGAAGAGAGGACCAGAACAGTAGTCTGTTATAGAAGAGAGGACCAGAACAGTAGTCTGTTATAGAAGAGAGGACCAGAACAGTAGTCTAATGTTATAGAAGAGAGAACCAGAACAGTAGTCTAATGTTATAGAAGAGAGGACCAGAACAGTAGTCTGTTATAGTAGAGAGGACCAGAACAGTAGTCTGTTATAGTAGAGAGGACCAGAACAGTAGTCTGTTATAGAAGAGAGGACCAGAACAGTAGTCTGTTATAGAAGAGAGGACCAGAACAGTAGTCTGTTATAGAAGAGAGGACAAGAACAGTAGTCTGTTATAGAAGAGAGGACCAGAACAGTAGTCTGATGTTATAGTAGAGAGGACCAGAACAGTAGTCTGTTATAGAAGAGAGGACCAGAACAGTAGTCTGTTATAGAAGAGAGGACCAGAACAGTAGTCTGTTATAGAAGAGAGGACCAGAACAGTAGTCTGTTCTAGAAGAGAGGATAAGAACAGTAGTCTGTTATAGAAGAGAGGACCAGAACAGTAGTCTGATGTTATAGTAGAGAGGACCAGAACAGTAGTCTGTTATAGAAGAGAGGACCAGAACAGTAGTCTAATGTTATAGAAGAGAGGACCAGAACAGTAGTCTGTTATAGAAGAGAGGACCAGAACAGTAGTCTAATGTTATAGAAGAGAGGACCAGAACAGTAGTCTGTTATAGAAGAGAGGACCAGAACAGTAGTCTGTTATAGAAGAGAGGACCAGAACAGTAGTCTGTTATAGAAGAGAGGACCAGAACAGTAGTCTGTTATAGAAGAGAGGACCAGAACAGTAGTCTGTTATAGAAGAGACGGCCAGAACAGTAGTCTGTTATAGAAGAGAGGACCAGAACAGTAGTCTGTTATAGAAGAGAGGACCAGAACAGTAGTCTAATGTTATAGAAGAGAGGACCAGAACAGTAGTCTAATGTTATAGAAGAGAGGACCAGAACAGTAGTCTGTTATAGTAGAGAGGACCAGAACAGTAGTCTGTTCTAGAAGAGAGGACCAGAACAGTAGTCTGTTATAGAAGAGAGGACCAGAACAGTAGTCTGTTAATGAAGAGAGGACCAGAACAGTAGTCTGTTATTTAAGAGAGGACCAGAACAGTAGTCTAATGTTATAGAAGAGAGGACCAGAACAGTAGTCTGTTCTAGAAGAGAGGACCAGAACAGTTGTCTGTTATAGAAGAGAAGACCAGAACAGTAGTCTGTTATAGTAGAGAGGACCAGAACAGTAGTCTAATGTTATAGAAGAGATGACCAGAACAGTAGTCTGTTATAGAAGAGAGGACCAGAACAGTAGTCTGTTATAGAAGAGAGGACCAGAACAGTAGTCTGTTATAGAAGAGAGGACCAGAACAATAGTCTAATGTTTCAGAAGAGAGGACCAGAACAGTAGTCTGTTATAGAAGAGAGGACCAGAACAGTAGTCTAATGTTATAGAAGAGAGGAACAGAACAGTAGTCTGTTATAGAAGAGAGGACCAGAACAGTAGTCTAATGTTATAGAAGAGAGGACCAGAACAGTAGTCTGTTATAGAAGAGAGGACCAGAACAGTAGTCTAATGTTATAGAAGAGAGGACCAGAACAGTAGTCTGTTATAGAAGAGAGGACCAGAACAGTAGTCTGTTATTTAAGAGAGGACCAGAACAATAGTCTAATGTTATAGAAGAGAGGACCAGAACAGTAGTCTAATGTTATAGAAGAGAGGACCAGAACAGTAGTCTGTTATAGAAGAGAGGACCAGAACAGTAGTCTGTTATAGAAGAGAGGCCCAGAACAGTAGTCTGTTATAGAAGAGAGGACCAGAACAGTAGTCTGTTATAGAAGAGAGGACCAGAACAGTAGTCTGTTATAGAAGAGAGGACCAGAACAGTAGTCTGTTATAGAAGAGAGGACCAGAACAGTAGTCTGATGTTATAGAAGAGAGGACCAGAACAGTAGTCTAATGTTATAGAAGAGAGGACCAGAACAGTAGTCTAATGTTATAGAAGAGAGGACCAGAACAGTAGTCTGTTATAGAAGAGAGGACCATAACAGTAGTCTGTTATAGAAGAGAGGACCAGAACAGTAGTCTGTTATAGAAGAGAGGACCAGAACAGTCGTCTAATGTTATAGAAGAGAGGTCCAGAACAGTAGTCTGTTATAGAAGAGAGGACCAGAACAGTAGTATAATGTTATAGAAGAGAGGACCAGAACAGTAGTCTGTTATAGAAGAGAGGACCAGAACAGTAGTCTGTTATAGTAGAGAGGACCAGAACAGTAGTCTGTTATAGAAGAGAGGACCAGAACGGTAGTCTAATGTTATAGAAGAGAGGACCAGAACAGTAGTCTGATGTTATAGAAGAGAGGACCAGAACAGTAGTCTGTTATAGAAGAGAGGACCAGAACAGTAGTCTGTTATAGAAGAGAGGACCAGAACAGTAGTCTAATGTTATAGAAGAGAGGACCAGTACAGTAGTCTGTTATAGAAGAGAGGACCAGAACAGTAGTCTGATGTTGTAGAAGAGAGGACCAGAACAGTAGTCTAATGTTATAGAAGAGAGGACCAGAACAGTAGTCTGTTATAGAAGAGAGGACCAGAACAGTAGTCTGATGTTATAGAAGAGAGGACCAGAACAATAGTCTAATGTTATAGAAGAGAGGACCAGAACAGTAGTCTGTTATAGTAGAGAGGACCAGAACAGTAGTCTGTTATAGTAGAGAGGACCAGAACAGTAGTCTGTTATAGAAGAGAGGACCAGAACAGTAGTCTAATGTTATAGAAGAGAGGACCAGAACAGTAGTCTAATGTTATAGAAGAGAGGACCAGAACAGTAGTCTGTTATAGAAGAGAGAAACCAGAACAGTAGTCTAATGTTATAGAAGAGAGGACCAGAACAGTAGTCTGTTATAGTAGAGAGGACCAGAACAGTAGTCTGTTATAGAAGAGAGGACTAGAACAGTAGTCTGTTATAGAAGAGAGGACCAGAACAGTAGTCTGTTATAGAAGAGAGGACCAGTACAGTAGTCTAATGTTATAGAAGAGAGGACCAGAACAGTAGTCTGTTATAGAAGAGAGGACCAGAACAGTAGTCTGTTATAGAAGAGAGGACCAGAACAGTAGTCTGTTATAGTAGAGAGGACCAGAACAGTAGTCTGATGTTATAGAAGAGAGGACCAGAACAGTAGTCTAATGTTATAGAAAAGAGGACCAGAACAGTAGTCTGTTATAGAAGAGAGGACCAGAACAGTAGTCTGTTATAGAAGAGAGGACCAGAACAGTAGTCTGTTATAGAAGAGAGGACCAGAACAGTAGTCTGTTATAGAAGAGAGGACCAGAACAGTAGTCTGTTATAGAAGAGAGGACCAGAACAGTAGTCTGTTATAGAAGAGAGGACCAGAACAGTAGTCTAATGTTATAGAAGAGAGGACCAGAACAGTAGTCTGTTATAGAAGAGAGGACCAGAACAGTAGTCTGATGTTATAGAAGAGAGGACCAGTACAGTAGTCTGTTATAGAAGAGAGGACCAGAACAGTAGTCTGATGTTATAGAAGAGAGGACCAGAACAGTAGTCTAATTTTATAGAAGAGAGGACCAGAACAGTAGTCTGTTATAGAAGAGAGGACCAGAACAGAAGTCTGATGTTGTAGAGGAGAGGACCAGAACAGTAGTCTAATGTTATAGAAGAGAGGACCAGAACAGTAGTCTGTTATAGTAGAGAGGACCAGAACAGTAGTCTGTTATAGTAGAGAGGACCAGAACAGTAGCCTGTTATAGAAGAGAGGACCAGAACAGTAGTCTGTTATAGAAGAGAGGACCAGAACAGTAGTCTGATGTTATAGAAGAGAGGACCAGAACAGTAGTCTGTTATAGAAGAGAGGACCAGAACAGTAGTCTGTTATAGAAGAGAGGACCAGAACAGTAGTCTGTTATAGAAGAGAGGACCAGAACAGTAGTCTGTTATAGAAGAGAGGACCAGAACAGTAGTCTAATGTTATAGAAGAGAGGACCAGAACAGTAGTCTGTTATAGAAGAGAGGACCAGAACAGTAGTCTGTTATTGAAGAGAGGACCAGAACAGTAGTCTAATGTTATAGAAGAGAGGACCAGAACAGTAGTCTGTTATAGAAGAGAGAACCAGAACAGTAGTCTGTTATAGAAGAGAGGACCAGAACAGTAGTCTGTTATAGAAGAGAGGACCAGAACAGTAGTCTGTTATAGAAGAGAGGACCAGAACAGTAGTCTGTTATAGAAGAGAGGACCAGAACAGTAGTCTGTTATAGAAGAGAGGACCAGAACAGTAGTCTAATGTTATAGAAGAGAGGACCAGAACAGTAGTCTGTTATAGAAGAGAGGACCAGAACAGTAGTCTGTTATAGAAGAGAGGACCAGAACAGTAGTCTGTTATAGAAGAGAGGACCAGAACAGTAGTCTGTTATAGAAGAGAGGACCAGAACAGTAGTCTAATGTTATAGAAGAGAGGACCAGAACAGTAGTCTGTTATAGAAGAGAGGACCAGAACAGTAGTCTGATGTTATAGAAGAGAGGACCAGTACAGTAGTCTGTTATAGAAGAGAGGACCAGAACAGTAGTCTGATGTTATAGAAGAGAGGACCAGAACAGTAGTCTAATTTTATAGAAGAGAGGACCAGAACAGTAGTCTGTTATAGAAGAGAGGACCAGAACAGAAGTCTGATGTTGTAGAGGAGAGGACCAGAACAGTAGTCTAATGTTATAGAAGAGAGGACCAGAACAGTAGTCTGTTATAGTAGAGAGGACCAGAACAGTAGTCTGTTATAGTAGAGAGGACCAGAACAGTAGCCTGTTATAGAAGAGAGGACCAGAACAGTAGTCTGTTATAGAAGAGAGGACCAGAACAGTAGTCTGATGTTATAGAAGAGAGGACCAGAACAGTAGTCTGTTATAGAAGAGAGGACCAGAACAGTAGTCTGTTATAGAAGAGAGGACCAGAACAGTAGTCTGTTATAGAAGAGAGGACCAGAACAGTAGTCTGTTATAGAAGAGAGGACCAGAACAGTAGTCTAATGTTATAGAAGAGAGGACCAGAACAGTAGTCTGTTATAGAAGAGAGGACCAGAACAGTAGTCTGTTATTGAAGAGAGGACCAGAACAGTAGTCTAATGTTATAGAAGAGAGGACCAGAACAGTAGTCTGTTATAGAAGAGAGAACCAGAACAGTAGTCTGATGTTATAGAAGAGAGGACCAGAACAGTAGTCTGTTATAGAAGAGAGGACCAGAACAGTAGTTTGTTATAGTAGAGAGGACCAGAACAGTAGTCTAATGTTATAGAAGAGAGGACCAGAACAGTAGTCTGTTATAGAAGAGAGGACAAGAACAGTAGTCTGTTATAGAAGAGAGGACCAGAACAGTAGTCTGTTATTTAAGAGAGGACCAGAACAGTAGTCTGTTATAGTAGAGAGGACCAGAACAGTAGTCTGATGTTAAAGAAGAGAGGACCAGAACAGTAGTCTAATGTTATAGAAAAGAGGACCAGAACAGTAGTCTGTTATAGAAGAGAGGACCAGAACAGTAGTCTGTTATAGAAGAGAGGACCAGAACAGTAGTCTGTTATAGAAGAGAGGACCAGAACAGTAGTCTGTTATAGAAGAGAGGACCAGAACAGTAGTCTGTTATAGAACAGAGGACCAGAACAGTAGTCTAATGTTATAGTAGAGAGGACCAGAACAGTAGTCTGTTATAGAAGAGAGGACCAGAACAGTAGTCTGTTATAGAAGAGAGGACCAGAACAGTATTCTGTTATAGAAGAGAGGACCAGAACAGTAGTCTAATGTTATAGAAGAGAGGACCAGAACAGTAGTTTAATGTTATAGAAGAGAGGACCAGAACAGTAGTCTGTTATAGAAGAGAGGACCAGAACAGTAGTCGAATGTTATAGAAGAGAGGACCAGAACAGTAGTCTGTTATAGAAGAGAGGACCAGAACAGTAGTCTGTTATAGAAGAGAGGACCAGAACAGTAGTCTGTTATAGAAGAGAGGACCAGAACAGTAGTCTAATGTTATAGAAGAGAGGACCAGAACAGTAGTCTAATGTTATAGAAGAGAGGACCAGAACAGTAGTCTGTTATAGAAGAGAGGGCCAGAACAGTAGTCTGTTATAGAAGAGAGGACCAGAACAGTAGTCTGTTATAGAAGAGAGGACCAGAACAGTAGTCTAATGTTATAGAAGAGAGGACCAGAACAGTAGTCTAATGTTATAGAAGAGAGGACCAGAACAGTAGTCTGTTATAGAAGAGAGGACCAGAACAGTAGTCTAATGTTATAGAAGAGAGGACCAGAACAGTAGTCTGTTATAGAAGAGAGGACCAGAACAGTAGTCTGTTATAGAAGAGAGGACCAGAACAGTAGTCTGTTATTTAAGAGAGGACCAGAACAATAGTCTAATGTTATAGAAGAGAGGACCAGAACAGTAGTCTAATGTTATAGAAGAGAGGACCAGAACAGTAGTCTGTTATAGAAGAGAGGACCAGAACAGTAGTCTGTTATAGAAGAGAGGCCCAGAACAGTAGTCTGTTATAGAAGAGAGGACCAGAACAGTAGTCTGTTATAGAAGAGAGGACCAGAACAGTAGTCTGTTATAGAAGAGAGGACCAGAACAGTAGTCTGTTATAGAAGAGAGGACCAGAACAGTAGTCTGATGTTATAGAAGAGAGGACCAGAACAGTAGTCTAATGTTATAGAAGAGAGGACCAGAACAGTAGTCTAATGTTATAGAAGAGAGGACCAGAACAGTAGTCTGTTATAGAAGAGAGGACCATAACAGTAGTCTGTTATAGAAGAGAGGACCAGAACAGTAGTCTGTTATAGAAGAGAGGACCAGAACAGTCGTCTAATGTTATAGAAGAGAGGTCCAGAACAGTAGTCTGTTATAGAAGAGAGGACCAGAACAGTAGTATAATGTTATAGAAGAGAAGACCAGAACAGTAGTCTGTTATAGAAGAGAGGACCAGAACAGTAGTCTGTTATAGTAGAGAGGACCAGAACAGTAGTCTGTTATAGAAGAGAGGACCAGAACAGTAGTCTAATGTTATAGAAGAGAGGACCAGAACAGTAGTCTGATGTTATAGAAGAGAGGACCAGAACAGTAGTCTGTTATAGAAGAGAGGACCAGAACAGTAGTCTGTTATAGAAGAGAGGACCAGAACAGTAGTCTAATGTTATAGAAGAGAGGACCAGTACAGTAGTCTGTTATAGAAGAGAGGACCAGAACAGTAGTCTGATGTTGTAGAAGAGAGGACCAGAACAGTAGTCTAATGTTATAGAAGAGAGGACCAGAACAGTAGTCTGTTATAGAAGAGAGGACCAGAACAGTAGTCTGATGTTATAGAAGAGAGGACCAGAACAATAGTCTAATGTTATAGAAGAGAGGACCAGAACAGTAGTCTGTTATAGTAGAGAGGACCAGAACAGTAGTCTGTTATAGAAGAGAGGACCAGAACAGTAGTCTAATGTTATAGAAGAGAGGACCAGAACAGTAGTCTAATGTTATAGAAGAGAGGACCAGAACAGTAGTCTGTTATAGAAGAGAGAAACCAGAACAGTAGTCTGTTATAGAAGAGAGAAACCAGAACAGTAGTCTGTTATAGTAGAGAGGACCAGAACAGTAGTCTGTTATAGTAGAGAGGACCAGAACAGTAGTCTGTTATAGAAGAGAGGACTAGAACAGTAGTCTAATGTTATAGAAGAGAGGACCAGAACAGTAGTCTGTTATAGAAGAGAGGACCAGTACAGTAGTCTAATGTTATAGAAGAGAGGACCAGAACAGTAGTCTGTTATAGAAGAGAGGACCAGAACAGTAGTCTGTTATAGAAGAGAGGACCAGAACAGTAGTCTGTTATAGTAGAGAGGACCAGAACAGTAGTCTGATGTTATAGAAGAGAGGACCAGAACAGTAGTCTAATGTTATAGAAAAGAGGACCAGAACAGTAGTCTGTTATAGAAGAGAGGACCAGAACAGTAGTCTGTTATAGAAGAGAGGACCAGAACAGTAGTCTGTTATAGAAGAGAGGACCAGAACAGTAGTCTGTTATAGAAGAGAGGACCAGAACAGTAGTCTGTTATAGAAGAGAGGACCAGAACAGTAGTCTGTTATAGAAGAGAGGACCAGAACAGTAGTCTGTTATAGAAGAGAGGACCAGAACAGTAGTCTAATGTTATAGAAGAGAGAACCAGAACAGTAGTCTAATGTTATAGAAGAGAGGACCAGAACAGTAGTCTGTTCTAGTAGAGAGGAAAGGAACAGTAGTCTGTTATAGTAGAGAGGACCAGAACAGTAGTCTGTTATAGAAGAGAGGACTAGAACAGTAGTCTGTTATAGAAGAGAGGACCAGAACAGTAGTCTGTTATAGAAGAGAGGACCAGTACAGTAGTCTAATGTTATAGAAGAGAGGACCAGAACAGTAGTCTGTTATAGAAGAGAGGACCAGAACAGTAGTCTGTTATAGAAGAGAGGACCAGAACAGTAGTCTGTTATAGAAGAGAGGACCAGAACAGTAGTCTGATGTTATAGAAGAGAGGACCAGAACAGTAGTCTATTGTTATAGAAAAGAGGACCAGAACAGTAGTCTGTTATAGAAGAGAGGACCAGAACAGTAGTCTGTTATAGAAGAGAGGACCAGAACAGTAGTCTGTTATAGAAGAGAGGACCAGAACAGTAGTCTGTTATAGAAGAGAGGACCAGAACAGTAGTCTGTTATAGAAGAGAGGACCAGAACAGTAGTCTGTTATAGAAGAGAGGACCAGAACAGTAGTCTGTTATAGAAGAGAGGACCAGAACAGTAGTCTGTTATAGAAGAGAGGACCAGAACAGTAGTCTAATGTTATAGTAGAGAGGACCAGAACAGTAGTCTGTTATAGAAGAGAGGACCAGAACAGTAGTCTGTTATAGAAGAGAGGACCAGAACAGTAGTCTGTTATAGAAGAGAGGACCAGAACAGTAGTCTAATGTTATAGAAGAGAGGACCAGAACAGTAGTCTGTTATAGAAGAGAGGACCAGAACAGTAGTCTGTTATAGAGGAGAGGACCAGAACAGTAGTCTAATGTTATAGAAGAGAGGACCAGAACAGTAGTCTGTTATAGAAGAGAGGACCAGAACAGTAGTCTGTTATAGAAGAGAGGACCAGAACAGTAGTCTGTTATAGAAGAGAGGACCAGAACAGTAGTCTGTTATAGAAGAGAGGACCAGAACAGTAGTCTGTTATAGAAGAGAGGACCAGAACAGTAGTCTGTTATAGAAGAGAGGACCAGAACAGTAGTCTGTTATAGAAGAGAGGACCAGAACAGTAGTCTAATGTTATAGAAGAGACGACCAGAACAGTAGTCTAATGTTATAGAAGAGAGGACCAGAACAGTAGTCTGTTATAGAAGGGAGGACCAGAACAGTAGTCTGTTATAGAAGAGAGGACCAGAACAGTAGTCTGTTATAGAAGAGAGGACCAGAACAGTAGTCTGTTATAGAAGAGAGGACCAGAACAGTAGTCTGTTATAGAAGAGAGGACCAGAACAGTAGTCTGTTATAGAAGAGAGGACCAGAACAGTAGTCTAATGTTATAGAAGAGACGACCAGAACAGTAGTCTAATGTTATAGAAGAGAGGACCAGAACAGTAGTCTGTTATAGAAGAGAGGACCAGAACAGTAGTCTGTTATAGAAGAGAGGACCAGAACAGTAGTCTGTTATAGAAGAGAGGACCAGAACAGTAGTCTAATGTTATAGAAGAGAGGACCAGAACAGTAGTCTGTTATAGAAGAGAGGACCAGAACAGTAGTCTGATGTTATAGAAGAGAGGACCAGTACAGTAGTCTGTTATAGAAGAGAGGACCAGAACAGTAGTCTGATGTTATAGAAGAGAGGACCAGAACAGTAGTCTAATTTTATAGAAGAGAGGACCAGAACAGTAGTCTGTTATAGAAGAGAGGACCAGAACAGAAGTCTGATGTTGTAGAGGAGAGGACCAGAACAGTAGTCTAATGTTATAGAAGAGAGGACCAGAACAGTAGTCTGTTATAGTAGAGAGGACCAGAACAGTAGTCTGTTATAGTAGAGAGGACCAGAACAGTAGCCTGTTATAGAAGAGAGGACCAGAACAGTAGTCTGTTATAGAAGAGAGGACCAGAACAGTAGTCTGATGTTATAGAAGAGAGGACCAGAACAGTAGTCTGTTATAGAAGAGAGGACCAGAACAGTAGTCTGTTATAGAAGAGAGGACCAGAACAGTAGTCTGTTATAGAAGAGAGGACCAGAACAGTAGTCTGTTATAGAAGAGAGGACCAGAACAGTAGTCTAATGTTATAGAAGAGAGGACCAGAACAGTAGTCTGTTATAGAAGAGAGGACCAGAACAGTAGTCTGTTATTGAAGAGAGGACCAGAACAGTAGTCTAATGTTATAGAAGAGAGGACCAGAACAGTAGTCTGTTATAGAAGAGAGAACCAGAACAGTAGTCTGATGTTATAGAAGAGAGGACCAGAACAGTAGTCTGTTATAGAAGAGAGGACCAGAACAGTAGTTTGTTATAGTAGAGAGGACCAGAACAGTAGTCTAATGTTATAGAAGAGAGGACCAGAACAGTAGTCTGTTATAGAAGAGAGGACAAGAACAGTAGTCTGTTATAGAAGAGAGGACCAGAACAGTAGTCTGTTATTTAAGAGAGGACCAGAACAGTAGTCTGTTATAGTAGAGAGGACCAGAACAGTAGTCTGATGTTAAAGAAGAGAGGACCAGAACAGTAGTCTAATGTTATAGAAAAGAGGACCAGAACAGTAGTCTGTTATAGAAGAGAGGACCAGAACAGTAGTCTGTTATAGAAGAGAGGACCAGAACAGTAGTCTGTTATAGAAGAGAGGACCAGAACAGTAGTCTGTTATAGAAGAGAGGACCAGAACAGTAGTCTGTTATAGAACAGAGGACCAGAACAGTAGTCTAATGTTATAGTAGAGAGGACCAGAACAGTAGTCTGTTATAGAAGAGAGGACCAGAACAGTAGTCTGTTATAGAAGAGAGGACCAGAACAGTATTCTGTTATAGAAGAGAGGACCAGAACAGTAGTCTAATGTTATAGAAGAGAGGACCAGAACAGTAGTTTAATGTTATAGAAGAGAGGACCAGAACAGTAGTCTGTTATAGAAGAGAGGACCAGAACAGTAGTCGAATGTTATAGAAGAGAGGACCAGAACAGTAGTCTGTTATAGAAGAGAGGACCAGAACAGTAGTCTGTTATAGAAGAGAGGACCAGAACAGTAGTCTGTTATAGAAGAGAGGACCAGAACAGTAGTCTAATGTTATAGAAGAGAGGACCAGAACAGTAGTCTAATGTTATAGAAGAGAGGACCAGAACAGTAGTCTGTTATAGAAGAGAGGGCCAGAACAGTAGTCTGTTATAGAAGAGAGGACCAGAACAGTAGTCTGTTATAGAAGAGAGGACCAGAACAGTAGTCTAATGTTATAGAAGAGAGGACCAGAACAGTAGTCTAATGTTATAGAAGAGAGGACCAGAACAGTAGTCTGTTATAGAAGAGAGGACCAGAACAGTAGTCTAATGTTATAGAAGAGAGGACCAGAACAGTAGTCTGTTATAGAAGAGAGGACCAGAACAGTAGTCTGTTATAGAAGAGAGGACCAGAACAGTAGTCTAATGTTATAGAAGAGAGGACCAGAACAGTAGTCTAATGTTATAGAAGAGAGGACCAGAACAGTAGTCTGTTATAGAAGAGAGGACCAGAACAGTAGTCTAATGTTATAGAAGAGAGGACCAGAACAGTAGTCTGTTATAGAAGAGAGGACCAGAACAGTAGTCTGTTATAGAAGAGAGGACCAGAACATTAGTCTGTTATAGAAGAGAGGACCCGAACAGTAGTCTGTTATAGAAGAGACGGCCAGAACAGTAGTCTGTTATAGAAGAGAGGACCAGAACAGTAGTCTGTTATAGAAGAGAGGACCAGAACAGTAGTCTAATGTTATAGAAGAGAGGACCACAACAGTAGTCTAATGTTATAGAAGAGAGGACCAGAACAGTAGTCTGTTATAGTAGAGAGGACCAGAACAGTAGTCTGTTCTAGAAGAGAGGACCAGAACAGTAGTCTGTTATAGAAGAGAGGACTAGAACAGTAGTCTAATGTTATAGAAGAGAGGACCAGAACAGTAGTCTGTTATAGAAGAGAGGACCAGAACAGTAGTCTGTTATAGAAGAGAGGACCAGAACAGTAGTCTGTTATAGAAGAGAGGACCAGAACAGTAGTCTGTTATTTAAGAGAGGACCAGAACAGTAGTCTGTTATAGAAGAGAGGACCAGAACAGTAGTCTGTTATAGTAGAGAGGACCAGAACAGTAGTCTGTTATAGAAGAGAAGACCAGAACAGTAGTCTGTTATAGTAGAGAGGACCAGAACAGTAGTCTAATGTTATAGAAGAGATGACCAGAACAGTAGTCTGTTATAGAAGAGAGGAACAGAACAGTAGTCTGTTATAGAAGAGAGGACCAGAACAGTAGTCTGTTATAGAAGAGAGGACCAGAACAGTAGTCTGTTATAGAAGAGAGAACCAGAACAGTAGTCTGTTATAGAAGAGAGGACCAGAACAGTAGTCTGTTATAGAAGAGAGGACCAGAACAGTAGTCTGTTATTTAAGAGAGGACCAGAACAATAGTCTAATGTTATAGAAGAGAGGACCAGAACAGTAGTCTGTTATAGAAGAGAGGACCAGAACAGTAGTCTGTTATAGAAGAGAGGACCAGAACAGTAGTCTAATGTTATAGAAGAGAGGACCAGAACAGTAGTCTGTTATAGTAGAGAGGACCAGAACAGTAGTCTGTTATAGAAGAGAGGACCAGAACAGTAGTCTAATGTTATAGAAGAGAGGACCAGAACAGTAGTCTAATGTTATACAAGAGAGGACCAGAACAGTAGTCTGTTATTTAAGAGAGGACCAGAACAGTAGTCTGTTATAGAAGAGAGGACCAGAACAGTAGTCTGTTATAGTAGAGAGGACCAGAACAGTAGTCTGTTATAGAAGAGAAGACCAGAACAGTAGTCTGTTATAGAAGAGAGGACCAGAACAGTAGTCTGTTATAGAAGAGAGGACCAGAACAGTAGTCTGTTATAGAAGAGATGACCAGAACAGTAGTCTGTTATAGAAGAGAGGACCAGAACAGTAGTCTGTTATAGAAGAGAGGACCAGAACAGTAGTCTGTTATAGAAGAGAGGACCAGAACAGTAGTCTGTTATAGAAGAGAGAACCAGAACAGTAGTCTGTTATAGAAGAGAGGACCAGAACAGTAGTCTGTTATAGAAGAGAGGACCAGAACAGTAGTCTGTTATAGAAGGGAGGACCAGAACAGTAGTCTGTTATAGAAGAGAGGACCAGAACAGTAGTCTGTTATAGAAGAGAGGACCAGAACAGTAGTCTGTTATAGAAGAGAGGACCAGAACAGTAGTCTGTTATAGAAGAGAGGACCAGAACAGTAGTCTGTTATAGAAGAGAGGACCAGAACAGTAGTCTGTTATAGAAGAGAGGACCAGAACAGTAGTCTGTTATAGAAGAGAGGACCAGAACAGTAGTCTGTTATAGAAGAGAGGACCAGAACAGTAGTCTGTTATAGAAGAGAGGACCAGAACAGTAGTCTAATGTTATAGAAGAGAGAACCAGAACAGTAGTCTAATGTTATAGAAGAGAGGACCAGAACAGTAGTCTGTTATAGTAGAGAGGACCAGAACAGTAGTCTGTTATAGTAGAGAGGACCAGAACAGTAGTCTGTTATAGAAGAGAGGACTAGAACAGTAGTCTGTTATAGAAGAGAGGACCAGAACAGTAGTCTGTTATAGAAGAGAGGACCAGTACAGTAGTTTAATGTTATAGAAGAGAGGACCAGAACAGTAGTCTGTTATAGAAGAGAGGACCAGAACAGTAGTCTGTTATAGAAGAGAGGACCAGAACAGTAGTCTGTTATAGTAGAGAGGACCAGAACAGTAGTCTGATGTTATAGAAGAGAGGACCAGAACAGTAGTCTAATGTTGTAGAAAAGAGGACCAGAACAGTAGTCTGTTATAGAAGAGAGGACCAGAACAGTAGTCTGTTATAGAAGAGAGGACCAGAACAGTAGTCTGTTATAGAAGAGAGGACCAGAACAGTAGTCTGTTATAGAAGAGAGGACCAGAACAGTAGTCTGTTATAGAAGAGAGGACCAGAACAGTAGTCTGTTATAGAAGAGAGGACCAGAACAGTAGTCTGTTATAGAAGAGAGGACCAGAACAGTAGTCTGTTATAGAAGAGAGGACCAGAACAGTAGTCTGTTATAGAAGAGAGGACCAGAACAGTAGTCTAACGTTATAGAAGAGAGGACCAGAACAGTAGTCTGTTATAGAAGAGAGGACCAGAACAGTAGTCTGTTATAGAAGAGAGGACCAGAACAGTAGTCTGTTATAGTAGAGAGGACCAGAACAGTAGTCTGTTATAGAAGAGAGGACCAGAACAGTAGTCTGTTATAGAAGAGAGGACCAGAACAGTAGTCTGTTATAGAAGAGAGGACCAGAACAGTAGTCTAACGTCATAGAAGAGAGGACCAGAACAGTAGTCTGTTATAGAAGAGAGGACCAGAACAGTAGTCTGTTATAGAGGAGAGGACCAGAACAGTAGTCTAATGTTATAGAAGAGAGGACCAGAACAGTAGTCTGTTATAGAAGAGAGGACCAGAACAGTAGTCTGTTATAGAAGAGAGGACCAGAACAGTAGTCTGTTATAGAAGAGAGGACCAGAACAGTAGTCTGTTATAGAAGAGAGGACCAGAACAGTAGTCTGTTATAGAAGAGAGGACCAGAACAGTAGTCTGTTATAGAAGAGAGGACCAGAACAGTAGTCTGTTATAGAAGAGAGGACCAGAACAGTAGTCTAATGTTATAGAAGAGACGACCAGAACAGTAGTCAAATGTTATAGAAGAGAGGACCAGAACAGTAGTCTGTTATAGAAGGGAGGACCAGAACAGTAGTCTGTTATAGAAGAGAGGACCAGAACAGTAGTCTGTTATAGAAGAGAGGACCAGAACAGTAGTCTGTTATAGAAGAGAGGACCAGAACAGTAGTCTGTTATAGAAGAGAGGACCAGAACAGTAGTCTGTTATAGAAGAGAGGACCAGAACAGTAGTCTGTTATAGAAGAGAGGACCAGAACAGTAGTCTAATGTTATAGAAGAGACGACCAGAACAGTAGTCTAATGTTATAGAAGAGAGGACCAGAACAGTAGTCTGTTATAGAAGAGAGGACCAGAACAGTAGTCTGTTATAGAAGAGAGGACCAGAACAGTAGTCTGTTATAGAAGAGAGGACCAGAACAGTAGTCTAATGTTATAGAAGAGAGGACCAGAACAGTAGTCTGTTATAGAAGAGAGGACCAGAACAGTAGTCTGATGTTATAGAAGAGAGGACCAGTACAGTAGTCTGTTATAGAAGAGAGGACCAGAACAGTAGTCTGATGTTATAGAAGAGAGGACCAGAACAGTAGTCTAATTTTATAGAAGAGAGGACCAGAACAGTAGTCTGTTATAGAAGAGAGGACCAGAACAGTAGTCTGATGTTGTAGAGGAGAGGACCAGAACAGTAGTCTAATGTTATAGAAGAGAGGACCAGAACAGTAGTCTGTTATAGTAGAGAGGACCAGAACAGTAGTCTGTTATAGAAGAGAGGACCAGAACAGTAGTCTGTTATAGAAGAGAGGACCAGAACAGTAGTCTAATGTTATAGAAGAGAGGACCAGAACAGTAGTCTGTTATAGTAGAGAGGACCAGAACAGTAGTCTGTTATAGAAGAGAGGACCAGAACAGTAGTCTAATGTTATAGAAGAGAGGACCAGAACAGTAGTCTAATGTTATACAAGAGAGGACCAGAACAGTAGTCTGTTATTTAAGAGAGGACCAGAACAGTAGTCTGTTATAGAAGAGAGGACCAGAACAGTAGTCTGTTATAGTAGAGAGGACCAGAACAGTAGTCTGTTATAGAAGAGAAGACCAGAACAGTAGTCTGTTATAGAAGAGAGGACCAGAACAGTAGTCTGTTATAGAAGAGAGGACCAGAACAGTAGTCTGTTATAGAAGAGATGACCAGAACAGTAGTCTGTTATAGAAGAGAGGACCAGAACAGTAGTCTGTTATAGAAGAGAGGACCAGAACAGTAGTCTGTTATAGAAGAGAGGACCAGAACAGTAGTCTGTTATAGAAGAGAGAACCAGAACAGTAGTCTGTTATAGAAGAGAGGACCAGAACAGTAGTCTGTTATAGAAGAGAGGACCAGAACAGTAGTCTGTTATAGAAGGGAGGACCAGAACAGTAGTCTGTTATAGAAGAGAGGACCAGAACAGTAGTCTGTTATAGAAGAGAGGACCAGAACAGTAGTCTGTTATAGAAGAGAGGACCAGAACAGTAGTCTGTTATAGAAGAGAGGACCAGAACAGTAGTCTGTTATAGAAGAGAGGACCAGAACAGTAGTCTGTTATAGAAGAGAGGACCAGAACAGTAGTCTGTTATAGAAGAGAGGACCAGAACAGTAGTCTGTTATAGAAGAGAGGACCAGAACAGTAGTCTGTTATAGAAGAGAGGACCAGAACAGTAGTCTAATGTTATAGAAGAGAGAACCAGAACAGTAGTCTAATGTTATAGAAGAGAGGACCAGAACAGTAGTCTGTTATAGTAGAGAGGACCAGAACAGTAGTCTGTTATAGTAGAGAGGACCAGAACAGTAGTCTGTTATAGAAGAGAGGACTAGAACAGTAGTCTGTTATAGAAGAGAGGACCAGAACAGTAGTCTGTTATAGAAGAGAGGACCAGTACAGTAGTTTAATGTTATAGAAGAGAGGACCAGAACAGTAGTCTGTTATAGAAGAGAGGACCAGAACAGTAGTCTGTTATAGAAGAGAGGACCAGAACAGTAGTCTGTTATAGTAGAGAGGACCAGAACAGTAGTCTGATGTTATAGAAGAGAGGACCAGAACAGTAGTCTAATGTTGTAGAAAAGAGGACCAGAACAGTAGTCTGTTATAGAAGAGAGGACCAGAACAGTAGTCTGTTATAGAAGAGAGGACCAGAACAGTAGTCTGTTATAGAAGAGAGGACCAGAACAGTAGTCTGTTATAGAAGAGAGGACCAGAACAGTAGTCTGTTATAGAAGAGAGGACCAGAACAGTAGTCTGTTATAGAAGAGAGGACCAGAACAGTAGTCTGTTATAGAAGAGAGGACCAGAACAGTAGTCTGTTATAGAAGAGAGGACCAGAACAGTAGTCTGTTATAGAAGAGAGGACCAGAACAGTAGTCTAACGTTATAGAAGAGAGGACCAGAACAGTAGTCTGTTATAGAAGAGAGGACCAGAACAGTAGTCTGTTATAGAAGAGAGGACCAGAACAGTAGTCTGTTATAGTAGAGAGGACCAGAACAGTAGTCTGTTATAGAAGAGAGGACCAGAACAGTAGTCTGTTATAGAAGAGAGGACCAGAACAGTAGTCTGTTATAGAAGAGAGGACCAGAACAGTAGTCTAACGTTATAGAAGAGAGGACCAGAACAGTAGTCTGTTATAGAAGAGAGGACCAGAACAGTAGTCTGTTATAGAGGAGAGGACCAGAACAGTAGTCTAATGTTATAGAAGAGAGGACCAGAACAGTAGTCTGTTATAGAAGAGAGGACCAGAACAGTAGTCTGTTATAGAAGAGAGGACCAGAACAGTAGTCTGTTATAGAAGAGAGGACCAGAACAGTAGTCTGTTATAGAAGAGAGGACCAGAACAGTAGTCTGTTATAGAAGAGAGGACCAGAACAGTAGTCTGTTATAGAAGAGAGGACCAGAACAGTAGTCTGTTATAGAAGAGAGGACCAGAACAGTAGTCTAATGTTATAGAAGAGACGACCAGAACAGTAGTCAAATGTTATAGAAGAGAGGACCAGAACAGTAGTCTGTTATAGAAGGGAGGACCAGAACAGTAGTCTGTTATAGAAGAGAGGACCAGAACAGTAGTCTGTTATAGAAGAGAGGACCAGAACAGTAGTCTGTTATAGAAGAGAGGACCAGAACAGTAGTCTGTTATAGAAGAGAGGACCAGAACAGTAGTCTGTTATAGAAGAGAGGACCAGAACAGTAGTCTGTTATAGAAGAGAGGACCAGAACAGTAGTCTAATGTTATAGAAGAGACGACCAGAACAGTAGTCTAATGTTATAGAAGAGAGGACCAGAACAGTAGTCTGTTATAGAAGAGAGGACCAGAACAGTAGTCTGTTATAGAAGAGAGGACCAGAACAGTAGTCTGTTATAGAAGAGAGGACCAGAACAGTAGTCTAATGTTATAGAAGAGAGGACCAGAACAGTAGTCTGTTATAGAAGAGAGGACCAGAACAGTAGTCTGATGTTATAGAAGAGAGGACCAGTACAGTAGTCTGTTATAGAAGAGAGGACCAGAACAGTAGTCTGATGTTATAGAAGAGAGGACCAGAACAGTAGTCTAATTTTATAGAAGAGAGGACCAGAACAGTAGTCTGTTATAGAAGAGAGGACCAGAACAGTAGTCTGATGTTGTAGAGGAGAGGACCAGAACAGTAGTCTAATGTTATAGAAGAGAGGACCAGAACAGTAGTCTGTTATAGTAGAGAGGACCAGAACAGTAGTCTGTTATAGTAGAGAGGACCAGAACAGTAGCCTGTTATAGAAGAGAGGACCAGAACAGTAGTCTGTTATAGAAGAGAGGACCAGAACAGTAGTCTGATGTTATAGAAGAGAGGACCAGAACAGTAGTCTGTTATAGAAGAGAGGACCAGAACAGTAGTCTGTTATAGAAGAGAGGACCAGAACAGTAGTCTGTTATAGAAGAGAGGACCAGAACAGTAGTCTGTTATAGAAGAGAGGACCAGAACAGTAGTCTAATGTTATAGAAGAGAGGACCAGAACAGTAGTCTGTTATAGAAGAGAGGACCAGAACAGTAGTCTGTTATAGAAGAGAGGACCAGAACAGTAGTCTAATGTTATAGAAAAGAGGACCAGAACAGTAGTCTGTTATAGAAGAGAGAACCAGAACAGTAGTCTGATGTTATAGAAGAGAGGACCAGAACAGTAGTCTGTTATAGAAGAGAGGACCAGAACAGTAGTCTGTTATAGTAGAGAGGACCAGAACAGTAGTCTAATGTTATAGAAGAGAGGACCAGAACAGTAGTCTGTTATAGAAGAGAGGACCAGAACAGTAGTCTAATGTTATAGAAGAGAGGACCAGAACAGTAGTCTGTTATTTAAGAGAGGACCAGAACAGTAGTCTGTTATAGTAGAGAGGACCAGAACAGTAGTCTGATGTTAAAGAAGAGAGGACCAGAACAGTAGTCTGTTATAGAAGAGAGGACCAGAAAAGTAGTCTGTTATAGAAGAGAGGACCAGAACAGTAGTCTGTTATAGAAGAGAGGACCAGAACAGTAGTCTAATGTTATAGTAGAGAGGACCAGAACAGTAGTCTGTTATAGAAGAGAGGACCAGAACAGTAGTCTGTTATAGAAGAGAGGACCAGAACAGTAGTCTGTTATAGAAGAGAGGACCAGAACAGTAGTCTAATGTTATAGAAGAGAGGACCAGAACAGTAGTCTGTTATAGAAGAGAGGACCAGAACAGTAGTCTGTTATAGAGGAGAGGACCAGAACAGTAGTCTAATGTTATAGAAGAGAGGACCAGAACAGTAGTCTGTTATAGAAGAGAGGACCAGAACAGTAGTCTGTTATAGAAGAGAGGACCAGAACAGTAGTCTGTTATAGAAGAGAGGACCAGAACAGTAGTCTGTTATAGAAGAGAGGACCAGAACAGTAGTCTGTTATAGAAGAGAGGACCAGAACAGTAGTCTGTTATAGAAGAGAGGACCAGAACAGTAGTCTAATGTTATAGAAGAGACGACCAGAACAGTAGTCTAATGTTATAGAAGAGAAGACCAGAACAGTAGTCTGTTATAGAAGAGAGGACCAGAACAGTAGTCTGTTATAGAAGAGAGGACCAGAACAGTAGTCTGTTATAGAAGAGAGGACCAGAACAGTAGTCTGTTATAGAAGAGAGGACCAGAACAGTAGTCTGTTATAGAAGAGAGGACCAGAACAGTAGTCTGTTATAGAAGAGAGGACCAGAACAGTAGTCTGTTATAGAAGAGAGGACCAGAACAGTAGTCTAATGTTATAGTAGAGAGGACCA
Organism: Salvelinus fontinalis; assembly: GCF_029448725.1. Taxonomy (NCBI): domain Eukaryota; kingdom Metazoa; phylum Chordata; class Actinopteri; order Salmoniformes; family Salmonidae; genus Salvelinus; species Salvelinus fontinalis. Next base: position 85,449,399 of record NC_074670.1, read on the forward strand.
GAACAGTAGTCTGTTATAGAAGAGAGGACCAGAACAGTAGTCTGTTATAGAAGAGAGGACCAGAACAGTAGTCTGTTATAGAAGAGAGGACCAGAACAGTAGTCTGTTATAGAAGAGAGGACCAGAACAGTAGTCTGATGTTATAGAAGAGAGGACCAGTACAGTAGTCTGTTATAGAAGAGAGGACCAGAACAGTAGTCTGATGTTATAGAAGAGAGGACCAGAACAGTAGTCTAATTTTATAGAAGAGAGGACCAGAACAGTAGTCTGTTATAGAAGAGAGGACCAGAACAGTAGTCTGATGTTGTAGAGGAGAGGACCAGAACAGTAGTCTAATGTTATAGAAGAGAGGACCAGAACAGTAGTCTGTTATAGTAGAGAGGACCAGAACAGTAGTCTGTTATAGTAGAGAGGACCAGAACAGTAGCCTGTTATAGAAGAGAGGACCAGAACAGTAGTCTGTTATAGAAGAGAGGACCAGAACAGTAGTCTGATGTTATAGAAGAGAGGACCAGAACAGTAGTCTGTTATAGAAGAGAGGACCAGAACAGTAGTCTGTTATAGAAGAGAGGACCAGAACAGTAGTCTGTTATAGAAGAGAGGACCAGAACAGTAGTCTGTTATAGAAGAGAGGACCAGAACAGTAGTCTAATGTTATAGAAGAGAGGACCAGAACAGTAGTCTTTTATAGAAGAGAGGACCAGAACAGTAGTCTGTTATAGAAGAGAGGACCAGAACAGTAGTCTAATGTTATAGAAAAGAGGACCAGAACAGTAGTCTGTTATAGAAGAGAGAACCAGAACAGTAGTCTGATGTTATAGAAGAGAGGACCAGAACAGTAGTCTGTTATAGAAGAGAGGACCAGAACAGTAGTCTGTTATAGTAGAGAGGACCAGAACAGTAGTCTGATGTTATAGAAGAGAGGACCAGAACAGTAGTCTAATGTTGTAGAAAAGAGGACCAGAACAGTAGTCTGTTATAGAAGAGAGGACCAGAACAGTAGTCTGTTATAGAAGAGAGGACCAGAACAGTAGTCTGTTATAGAAGAGAGGACCAGAACAGTAGTCTGTTATAGAAGAGAGGACCAGAACAGTAGTCTGTTATAGAAGAGAGGACCAGAACAGTAGTCTGTTATAGAAGAGAGGACCAGAACAGTAGTCTGTTATAGAAGAGAGGACCAGAACAGTAGTCTGTTATAGAAGAGAGGACCAGAACAGTAGTCTGTTATAGAAGAGAGGACCAGAACAGTAGTCTAACGTTATAGAAGAGAGGACCAGAACAGTAGTCTGTTATAGAAGAGAGGACCAGAACAGTAGTCTGTTATAGAAGAGAGGACCAGAACAGTAGTCTGTTATAGTAGAGAGGACCAGAACAGTAGTCTGTTATAGAAGAGAGGACCAGAACAGTAGTCTGTTATAGAAGAGAGGACCAGAACAGTAGTCTGTTATAGAAGAGAGGACCAGAACAGTAGTCTAACGTTATAGAAGAGAGGACCAGAACAGTAGTCTGTTATAGAAGAGAGGACCAGAACAGTAGTCTGTTATAGAGGAGAGGACCAGAACAGTAGTCTAATGTTATAGAAGAGAGGACCAGAACAGTAGTCTGTTATAGAAGAGAGGACCAGAACAGTAGTCTGTTATAGAAGAGAGGACCAGAACAGTAGTCTGTTATAGAAGAGAGGACCAGAACAGTAGTCTGTTATAGAAGAGAGGACCAGAACAGTAGTCTGTTATAGAAGAGAGGACCAGAACAGTAGTCTGTTATAGAAGAGAGGACCAGAACAGTAGTCTGTTATAGAAGAGAGGACCAGAACAGTAGTCTAATGTTATAGAAGAGACGACCAGAACAGTAGTCAAATGTTATAGAAGAGAGGACCAGAACAGTAGTCTGTTATAGAAGGGAGGACCAGAACAGTAGTCTGTTATAGAAGAGAGGACCAGAACAGTAGTCTGTTATAGAAGAGAGGACCAGAACAGTAGTCTGTTATAGAAGAGAGGACCAGAACAGTAGTCTGTTATAGAAGAGAGGACCAGAACAGTAGTCTGTTATAGAAGAGAGGACCAGAACAGTAGTCTGTTATAGAAGAGAGGACCAGAACAGTAGTCTAATGTTATAGAAGAGACGACCAGAACAGTAGTCTAATGTTATAGAAGAGAGGACCAGAACAGTAGTCTGTTATAGAAGAGAGGACCAGAACAGTAGTCTGTTATAGAAGAGAGGACCAGAACAGTAGTCTGTTATAGAAGAGAGGACCAGAACAGTAGTCTAATGTTATAGAAGAGAGGACCAGAACAGTAGTCTGTTATAGAAGAGAGGACCAGAACAGTAGTCTGATGTTATAGAAGAGAGGACCAGTACAGTAGTCTGTTATAGAAGAGAGGACCAGAACAGTAGTCTGATGTTATAGAAGAGAGGACCAGAACAGTAGTCTAATTTTATAGAAGAGAGGACCAGAACAGTAGTCTGTTATAGAAGAGAGGACCAGAACAGTAGTCTGATGTTGTAGAGGAGAGGACCAGAACAGTAGTCTAATGTTATAGAAGAGAGGACCAGAACAGTAGTCTGTTATAGTAGAGAGGACCAGAACAGTAGTCTGTTATAGTAGAGAGGACCAGAACAGTAGCCTGTTATAGAAGAGAGGACCAGAACAGTAGTCTGTTATAGAAGAGAGGACCAGAACAGTAGTCTGATGTTATAGAAGAGAGGACCAGAACAGTAGTCTGTTATAGAAGAGAGGACCAGAACAGTAGTCTGTTATAGAAGAGAGGACCAGAACAGTAGTCTGTTATAGAAGAGAGGACCAGAACAGTAGTCTGTTATAGAAGAGAGGACCAGAACAGTAGTCTAATGTTATAGAAGAGAGGACCAGAACAGTAGTCTGTTATAGAAGAGAGGACCAGAACAGTAGTCTGTTATAGAAGAGAGGACCAGAACAGTAGTCTAATGTTATAGAAAAGAGGACCAGAACAGTAGTCTGTTATAGAAGAGAGAACCAGAACAGTAGTCTGATGTTATAGAAGAGAGGACCAGAACAGTAGTCTGTTATAGAAGAGAGGACCAGAACAGTAGTCTGTTATAGTAGAGAGGACCAGAACAGTAGTCTAATGTTATAGAAGAGAGGACCAGAACAGTAGTCTGTTATAGAAGAGAGGACCAGAACAGTAGTCTAATGTTATAGAAGAGAGGACCAGAACAGTAGTCTGTTATTTAAGAGAGGACCAGAACAGTAGTCTGTTATAGTAGAGAGGACCAGAACAGTAGTCTGATGTTAAAGAAGAGAGGACCAGAACAGTAGTCTGTTATAGAAGAGAGGACCAGAAAAGTAGTCTGTTATAGAAGAGAGGACCAGAACAGTAGTCTGTTATAGAAGAGAGGACCAGAACAGTAGTCTAATGTTATAGTAGAGAGGACCAGAACAGTAGTCTGTTATAGAAGAGAGGACCAGAACAGTAGTCTGTTATAGAAGAGAGGACCAGAACAGTAGTCTGTTATAGAAGAGAGGACCAGAACAGTAGTCTAATGTTATAGAAGAGAGGACCAGAACAGTAGTCTGTTATAGAAGAGAGGACCAGAACAGTAGTCTGTTATAGAGGAGAGGACCAGAACAGTAGTCTAATGTTATAGAAGAGAGGACCAGAACAGTAGTCTGTTATAGAAGAGAGGACCAGAACAGTAGTCTGTTATAGAAGAGAGGACCAGAACAGTAGTCTGTTATAGAAGAGAGGACCAGAACAGTAGTCTGTTATAGAAGAGAGGACCAGAACAGTAGTCTGTTATAGAAGAGAGGACCAGAACAGTAGTCTGTTATAGAAGAGAGGACCAGAACAGTAGTCTAATGTTATAGAAGAGACGACCAGAACAGTAGTCTAATGTTATAGAAGAGAAGACCAGAACAGTAGTCTGTTATAGAAGAGAGGACCAGAACAGTAGTCTGTTATAGAAGAGAGGACCAGAACAGTAGTCTGTTATAGAAGAGAGGACCAGAACAGTAGTCTGTTATAGAAGAGAGGACCAGAACAGTAGTCTGTTATAGAAGAGAGGACCAGAACAGTAGTCTGTTATAGAAGAGAGGACCAGAACAGTAGTCTGTTATAGAAGAGAGGACCAGAACAGTAGTCTAATGTTATAGTAGAGAGGACCAGAACAGTAGTCTGTTATAGAAGAGAGGACCAGAACAGTAGTCTGTTATAGAAGAGAGGACCAGAACAGTAGTCTGTTATAGAAGAGAGGACCAGAACAGTAGTCTGTTATAGAAGAGAGGACCAGAACAGTAGTCTGATGTTATAGAAGAGAGGACCAGTACAGTAGTCTGTTATAGAAGAGAGGACCAGAACAGTAGTCTGATGTTATAGAAGAGAGGACCAGAACAGTAGTCTAATTTTATAGAAGAGAGGACCAGAACAGTAGTCTGTTATAGAAGAGAGGACCAGAACAGTAGTCTGATGTTGTAGAGGAGAGGACCAGAACAGTAGTCTAATGTTATAGAAGAGAGGACCAGAACAGTAGTCTGTTATAGTAGAGAGGACCAGAACAGTAGTCTGTTATAGTAGAGAGGACCAGAACAGTAGCCTGTTATAGAAGAGAGGACCAGAACAGTAGTCTGTTATAGAAGAGAGGACCAGAACAGTAGTCTGATGTTATAGAAGAGAGGACCAGAACAGTAGTCTGTTATAGAAGAGAGGACCAGAACAGTAGTCTGTTATAGAAGAGAGGACCAGAACAGTAGTCTGTTATAGAAGAGAGGACCAGAACAGTAGTCTGTTATAGAAGAGAGGACCAGAACAGTAGTCTAATGTTATAGAAGAGAGGACCAGAACAGTAGTCTTTTATAGAAGAGAGGACCAGAACAGTAGTCTGTTATAGAAGAGAGGACCAGAACAGTAGTCTAATGTTATAGAAAAGAGGACCAGAACAGTAGTCTGTTATAGAAGAGAGAACCAGAACAGTAGTCTGATGTTATAGAAGAGAGGACCAGAACAGTAGTCTGTTATAGAAGAGAGGACCAGAACAGTAGTCTGTTATAGTAGAGAGGACCAGAACAGTAGTCTAATGTTATAGAAGAGAGGACCAGAACAGTAGTCTGTTATAGAAGAGAGGACCAGAACAGTAGTCTAATGTTATAGAAGAGAGGACCAGAACAGTAGTCTGTTATAGAAGAGAGGACCAGAACAGTAGTCTGTTATAGAGGAGAGGACCAGAACAGTAGTCTAATGTTATAGAAGAGAGGACCAGAACAGTAGTCTGTTATAGAAGAGAGGACCAGAACAGTAGTCTGTTATAGAAGAGAGGACCAGAACAGTAGTCTGTTATAGAAGAGAGGACCAGAACAGTAGTCTGTTATAGAAGAGAGGACCAGAACAGTAGTCTGTTATAGAAGAGAGGACCAGAACAGTAGTCTGTTATAGAAGAGAGGACCAGAACAGTAGTCTAATGTTATAGAAGAGACGACCAGAACAGTAGTCTAATGTTATAGAAGAGAAGACCAGAACAGTAGTCTGTTATAGAAGAGAGGACCAGAACAGTAGTCTGTTATAGAAGAGAGGACCAGAACAGTAGTCTGTTATAGAAGAGAGGACCAGAACAGTAGTCTGTTATAGAAGAGAGGACCAGAACAGTAGTCTGTTATAGGAGAGGACCAGAACAGTAGTCTGTTATAGAAGAGAGGACCAGAACAGTAGTCTAATGTTATAGTAGAGAGGACCAGAACAGTAGTCTGTTATAGAAGAGAGGACCAGAACAGTAGTCTGTTATAGAAGAGAGGACCAGAACAGTAGTCTGTTATAGAAGAGAGGACCAGAACAGTAGTCTAATGTTATAGAAGAGAGGACCAGAACAGTAGTCTGTTATAGAAGAGAGGACCAGAACAGTAGTCTGTTATAGAGGAGAGGACCAGAACAGTAGTCTAATGTTATAGAAGAGAGGACCAGAACAGTAGTCTGTTATAGAAGAGAGGACCAGAACAGTAGTCTGTTATAGAAGAGAGGACCAGAACAGTAGTCTGTTATAGAAGAGAGGACCAGAACAGTAGTCTAATGTTATAGAAGAGACGACCAGAACAGTAGTCTAATGTTATAGAAGAGAGGACCAGAACAGTAGTCTGTTATAGAAGAGAGGACCAGAACAGTAGTCTGTTATAGAGGAGAGGACCAGAACAGTAGTCTAATGTTATAGAAGAGAGGACCAGAACAGTAGTCTGTTATAGAAGAGAGGACCAGAACAGTAGTCTGTTATAGAAGAGAGGACCAGAACAGTAGTCTGTTATAGAAGAGAGGACCAGAACAGTAGTCTAATGTTATAGAAGAGACGACCAGAACAGTAGTCTAATGTTATAGAAGAGAGGACCAGAACAGTAGTCTGTTATAGAAGGGAGGACCAGAACAGTAGTCTGTTATAGAAGAGAGGACCAGAACAGTAGTCTGTTATAGAAGAGAGGACCAGAACAGTAGTCTGTTATAGAAGAGAGGACCAGAACAGTAGTCTGTTATAGAAGAGAGGACCAGAACAGTAGTCTGTTATAGAAGAGAGGACCAGAACAGTAGTCTGTTATAGAAGAGAGGACCAGAACAGTAGTCTGTTATAGAAGAGAGGACCAGAACAGTAGTCTAATGTTATAGAAGAGACGACCAGAACAGTAGTCTAATGTTATAGAAGAGAAGACCAGAACAGTAGTCTGTTATAGAAGAGAGGACCAGAACAGTAGTCTGTTATAGAAGAGAGGACCAGAACAGTAGTCTGTTATAGAAGAGAGGACCAGAACAGTAGTCTGTTATAGAAGAGAGGACCAGAACAGTAGTCTGTTATAGAAGAGAGGACCAGAACAGTAGTCTGTTATAGAAGAGAGGACCAGAACAGTAGTCTGTTATAGAAGAGAGGACCAGAACAGTAGTCTAATGTTATAGTAGAGAGGACCAGAACAGTAGTCTGTTATAGAAGAGAGGACCAGAACAGTAGTCTGTTATAGAAGAGAGGACCAGAACAGTAGTCTGTTATAGAAGAGAGGACCAGAACAGTAGTCTGTTATAGAAGAGAGGACCAGAACAGTAGTCTGATGTTATAGAAGAGAGGACCAGTACAGTAGTCTGTTATAGAAGAGAGGACCAGAACAGTAGTCTGATGTTATAGAAGAGAGGACCAGAACAGTAGTCTAATTTTATAGAAGAGAGGACCAGAACAGTAGTCTGTTATAGAAGAGAGGACCAGAACAGTAGTCTGATGTTGTAGAGGAGAGGACCAGAACAGTAGTCTAATGTTATAGAAGAGAGGACCAGAACAGTAGTCTGTTATAGTAGAGAGGACCAGAACAGTAGTCTGTTATAGTAGAGAGGACCAGAACAGTAGCCTGTTATAGAAGAGAGGACCAGAACAGTAGTCTGTTATAGAAGAGAGGACCAGAACAGTAGTCTGATGTTATAGAAGAGAGGACCAGAACAGTAGTCTGTTATAGAAGAGAGGACCAGAACAGTAGTCTGTTATAGAAGAGAGGACCAGAACAGTAGTCTGTTATAGAAGAGAGGACCAGAACAGTAGTCTGTTATAGAAGAGAGGACCAGAACAGTAGTCTAATGTTATAGAAGAGAGGACCAGAACAGTAGTCTGTTATAGAAGAGAGGACCAGAACAGTAGTCTGTTATAGAAGAGAGGACCAGAACAGTAGTCTAATGTTATAGAAAAGAGGACCAGAACAGTAGTCTGTTATAGAAGAGAGAACCAGAACAGTAGTCTGATGTTATAGAAGAGAGGACCAGAACAGTAGTCTGTTATAGAAGAGAGGACCAGAACAGTAGTCTGTTATAGTAGAGAGGACCAGAACAGTAGTCTAATGTTATAGAAGAGAGGACCAGAACAGTAGTCTGTTATAGAAGAGAGGACCAGAACAGTAGTCTAATGTTATAGAAGAGAGGACCAGAACAGTAGTCTGTTATTTAAGAGAGGACCAGAACAGTAGTCTGTTATAGTAGAGAGGACCAGAACAGTAGTCTGATGTTAAAGAAGAGAGGACCAGAACAGTAGTCTGTTATAGAAGAGAGGACCAGAAAAGTAGTCTGTTATAGAAGAGAGGACCAGAACAGTAGTCTGTTATAGAAGAGAGGACCAGAACAGTAGTCTAATGTTATAGTAGAGAGGACCAGAACAGTAGTCTGTTATAGAAGAGAGGACCAGAACAGTAGTCTGTTATAGAAGAGAGGACCAGAACAGTAGTCTGTTATAGAAGAGAGGACCAGAACAGTAGTCTAATGTTATAGAAGAGAGGACCAGAACAGTAGTCTGTTATAGAAGAGAGGACCAGAACAGTAGTCTGTTATAGAGGAGAGGACCAGAACAGTAGTCTAATGTTATAGAAGAGAGGACCAGAACAGTAGTCTGTTATAGAAGAGAGGACCAGAACAGTAGTCTGTTATAGAAGAGAGGACCAGAACAGTAGTCTGTTATAGAAGAGAGGACCAGAACAGTAGTCTGTTATAGAAGAGAGGACCAGAACAGTAGTCTGTTATAGAAGAGAGGACCAGAACAGTAGTCTGTTATAGAAGAGAGGACCAGAACAGTAGTCTAATGTTATAGAAGAGACGACCAGAACAGTAGTCTAATGTTATAGAAGAGAAGACCAGAACAGTAGTCTGTTATAGAAGAGAGGACCAGAACAGTAGTCTGTTATAGAAGAGAGGACCAGAACAGTAGTCTGTTATAGAAGAGAGGACCAGAACAGTAGTCTGTTATAGAAGAGAGGACCAGAACAGTAGTCTGTTATAGAAGAGAGGACCAGAACAGTAGTCTGTTATAGAAGAGAGGACCAGAACAGTAGTCTGTTATAGAAGAGAGGACCAGAACAGTAGTCTAATGTTATAGTAGAGAGGACCAGAACAGTAGTCTGTTATAGAAGAGAGGACCAGAACAGTAGTCTGTTATAGAAGAGAGGACCAGAACAGTAGTCTGTTATAGAAGAGAGGACCAGAACAGTAGTCTAATGTTATAGAAGAGAGGACCAGAACAGTAGTCTGTTATAGAAGAGAGGACCAGAACAGTAGTCTGTTATAGAGGAGAGGACCAGAACAGTAGTCTAATGTTATAGAAGAGAGGACCAGAACAGTAGTCTGTTATAGAAGAGAGGACCAGAACAGTAGTCTGTTATAGAAGAGAGGACCAGAACAGTAGTCTGTTATAGAAGAGAGGACCAGAAAAGTAGTCTGTTATAGAAGAGAGGACCAGAACAGTAGTCTGTTATAGAAGAGAGGACCAGAACAGTAGTCTGTTATAGAAGAGAGGACCAGAACAGTAGTCTGTTATAGAAGAGAGGACCAGAACAGTAGTCTAATGTTATAGAAGAGACGACCAGAACAGTAGTCTAATGTTATAGAAGAGAGGACCAGAACAGTAGTCTGTTATAGAAGGGAGGACCAGAACAGTAGTCTGTTATAGAAGAGAGGACCAGAACAGTAGTCTGTTATAGAAGAGAGGACCAGAACAGTAGTCTGTTATAGAAGAGAGGACCAGAACAGTAGTCTGTTATAGAAGAGAGGACCAGAACAGTAGTCTGTTATAGAAGAGAGGACCAGAACAGTAGTCTGTTATAGAAGAGAGGACCAGAACAGTAGTCTAATGTTATAGAAGAGAGGACCAGAACAGTAGTCTAATGTTATAGAAGAGAGGACCAGAACAGTAGTCTGTTATAGAAGAGAGGACCAGAACAGTAGTCTGTTATAGAAGAGAGGACCAGAACAGTAGTCTGTTATAGAAGAGAGGACCAGAACAGTAGTCTGTTATAGAAGAGAGGACCAGAACAGTAGTCTGTTATAGAAGAGAGGACCAGAACAGTAGTCTGATGTTATAGAAGAGAGGACCAGTACAGTAGTCTGTTATAGAAGAGAGGACCAGAACAGTAGTCTTATGTTATAGAAGAGAGGACCAGAACAGTAGTCTAATTTTATAGAAGAGAGGACCAGAACAGTAGTCTGTTATAGAAGAGAGGACCAGAACAGTAGTCTGATGTTGTAGAGGAGAGGACCAGAACAGTAGTCTAATGTTATAGAAGAGAGGACCAGAACAGTAGTCTGTTATAGTAGAGAGGACCAGAACAGTAGTCTGTTATAGTAGAGAGGACCAGAACAGTAGCCTGTTATAGAAGAGAGGACCAGAACAGTAGTCTGTTATAGAAGAGAGGACCAGAACAGTAGTCTGATGTTATAGAAGAGAGGACCAGAACAGTAGTCTGTTATAGAAGAGAGGACCAGAACAGTAGTCTGTTATAGAAGAGAGGACCAGAACAGTAGTCTGTTATAGAAGAGAGGACCAGAACAGTAGTCTGTTATAGAAGAGAGGACCAGAACAGTAGTCTAATGTTATAGAAGAGAGGACCAGAACAGTAGTCTGTTATAGAAGAGAGGACCAGAACAGTAGTCTGTTATAGAAGAGAGGACCAGAACAGTAGTCTAATGTTATAGAAGAGAGGACCAGAACAGTAGTCTGTTATAGAAGAGAGAACCAGAACAGTAGTCTGATGTTATAGAAGAGAGGACCAGAACAGTAGTCTGTTATAGAAGAGAGGACCAGAACAGTAGTCTGTTATAGTAGAGAGGACCAGAACAGTAGTCTAATGTTATAGAAGAGAGGACCAGAACAGTAGTCTGTTATAGAAGAGAGGACCAGAACAGTAGTCTGTTATAGAAGAGAGGACCAGAACAGTAGTCTGTTATTTAAGAGAGGACCAGAACAGTAGTCTGTTATAGTAGAGAGGACCAGAACAGTAGTCTGATGTTAAAGAAGAGAGGACCAGAACAGTAGTCTAATGTTATAGAAAAGAGGACCAGAACAGTAGTCTGTTATAGAAGAGAGGACCAGAACAGTAGTCTGTTATAGAAGAGAGGACCAGAACAGTAGTCTAATGTTATAGAAGAGAGGACCAGAACAGTAGTCTGTTATAGAAGAGAGGACCAGAACAGTAGTCTAATGTTATAGTAGAGAGGACCAGAACAGTAGTCTGTTATAGAAGAGAGGACCAGAACAGTAGTCTGTTATAGAAGAGAGGACCAGAACAGTAGTCTGTTATAGAAGAGAGGACCAGAACAGTAGTCTAATGTTATAGAAGAGACGACCAGAACAGTAGTCTAATGTTATAGAAGAGAGGACCAGAACAGTAGTCTGTTATAGAAGGGAGGACCAGAACAGTAGTCTGTTATAAAAGAGAGGACCAGAACAGTAGTCTGTTATAGAAGAGAGGACCAGAACAGTAGTCTGTTATAGAAGAGAGGACCAGAACAGTAGTCTGTTATAGAAGAGAGGACCAGAACAGTAGTCTGTTATAGAAGAGAGGACCAGAACAGTAGTCTGTTATAGAAGAGAGGACCAGAACAGTAGTCTAATGTTATAGAAGAGAGGACCAGAACAGTAGTCTGTTATAGAAGAGAGGACCAGAACAGTAGTCTGATGTTATAGAAGAGAGGACCAGTACAGTAGTCTGTTATAGAAGAGAGGACCAGAACAGTAGTCTGATGTTATAGAAGAGAGGACCAGAACAGTAGTCTAATTTTATAGAAGAGAGGACCAGAACAGTAGTCTGTTATAGAAGAGAGGACCAGAACAGTAGTCTGTTATAGTAGAGAGGACCAGAACAGTAGCCTGTTATAGAAGAGAGGACCAGAACAGTAGTCTGTTATAGAAGAGAGGACCAGAACAGTAGTCTGATGTTATAGAAGAGAGGACCAGAACAGTAGTCTGTTATAGAAGAGAGGACCAGAACAGTAGTCTGTTATAGAAGAGAGGACCAGAACAGTAGTCTGTTATAGAAGAGAGGACCAGAACAGTAGTCTGTTATAGAAGAGAGGACCAGAACAGTAGTCTAATGTTATAGAAGAGAGGACCAGAACAGTAGTCTGTTATAGAAGAGAGGACCAGAACAGTAGTCTAATGTTATAGAAGAGAGGACCAGAACAGTATTCTAATGTTATAGAAGAGAGGACCAGAACAGTAGTCTGTTATAGAAGAGAGAACCAGAACAGTAGTCTGATGTTATAGAAGAGAGGACCAGAACAGTAGTCTGTTATAGAAGAGAGGACCAGAACAGTAGTCTGTTATAGTAGAGAGGACCAGAACAGTAGTCTAATGTTATAGAAGAGAGGACCAGAACAGTAGTCTGTTATAGAAGAGAGGACCAGAACAGTAGTCTGTTATAGAAGAGAGGACCAGAACAGTAGTCTGTTATTTAAGAGAGGACCAGAACAGTAGTCTGTTATAGTAGAGAGGACCAGAACAGTAGTCTGATGTTAAAGAAGAGAGGACCAGAACAGTAGTCTAATGTTATAGAAGAGAGGACCAGAACAGTAGTCTGATGTTATAGAAGAGAGGACCAGAACAGTAGTCTGTTATAGAAAAGAGGACCAGAACAGTAGTCTGTTATAGAAGAGAGGACCAGAACAGTAGTCTGTTATAGAAGAGAGGACCAGAACAGTAGTCTGTTATAGAAGAGAGGACCAGAACAGTAGTCTGTTATAGAAGAGAGGACCAGAACAGTAGTCTGTTATAGAAGAGAGGACCAGAACAGTAGTCTAATGTTATAGAAGAGACGACCAGAACAGTAGTCTAATGTTATAGAAGAGAGGACCAGAACAGTAGTCTGTTATAGAAGGGAGGACCAGAACAGTAGTCTGTTATAGAAGAGAGGACCAGAACAGTAGTCTGTTATAGAAGAGAGGACCAGAACAGTAGTCTGTTATAGAAGAGAGGACCAGAACAGTAGTCTGTTATAGAAGAGAGGACCAGAACAGTAGTCTGTTATAGAAGAGAGGACCAGAACAGTAGTCTGTTATAGAAGAGAGGACCAGAACAGTAGTCTGTTATAGAAGAGAGGACCAGAACAGTAGTCTGTTATAGAAGAGAGGACCAGAACAGTAGTCTAATGTTATAGAAGAGACGACCAGAACAGTAGTCTAATGTTATAGAAGAGAGGACCAGAACAGTAGTCTGTTATAGAAGAGAGGACCAGAACAGTAGTCTGTTATAGAAGAGAGGACCAGAACAGTAGTCTGTTATAGAAGAGAGGACCAGAACAGTAGTCTAATGTTATAGAAGAGAGGACCAGAACAGTAGTCTGTTATAGAAGAGAGGACCAGAACAGTAGTCTGATGTTATAGAAGAGAGGACCAGTACAGTAGTCTGTTATAGAAGAGAGGACCAGAACAGTAGTCTGATGTTATAGAAGAGAGGACCAGAACAGTAGTCTAATTTTATAGAAGAGAGGACCAGAACAGTAGTCTGTTATAGAAGAGAGGACCAGAACAGTAGTCTGATGTTGTAGAGGAGAGGACCAGAACAGTAGTCTAATGTTATAGAAGAGAGGACCAGAACAGTAGTCTGTTATAGTAGAGAGGACCAGAACAGTAGTCTGTTATAGTAGAGAGGACCAGAACAGTAGCCTGTTATAGAAGAGAGGACCAGAACAGTAGTCTGTTATAGAAGAGAGGACCAGAACAGTAGTCTGATGTTATAGAAGAGAGGACCAGAACAGTAGTCTGTTATAGAAGAGAGGACCAGAACAGTAGTCTGTTATAGAAGAGAGGACCAGAACAGTAGTCTCTTATAGAAGAGAGGACCAGAACAGGAGTCTAATGTTATAGAAGAGAGGACCAGAACAGTAGTCTAATGTTATAGAAGAGAGGACCAGAACAGTAGTCTGTTATAGAAGAGAGGACCAGAACAGTAGTCTGTTATAGAAGAGAGGACCAGAACAGTAGTCTGTTATAGAAGAGAGGACCAGAACAGTAGTCTGTTATAGAAGAGAGAACCAGAACAGTAGTCTGATGTTATAGAAGAGAGGACCAGAACAGTAGTCTGTTATAGAAGAGAGGACCAGAACAGTAGTCTGTTATAGTAGAGAGGACCAGAACAGTAGTCTAATGTTATAGAAGAGAGGACCAGAACAGTAGTCTGTTATAGAAGAGAGGACCAGAACAGTAGTCTGTTATAGAAGAGAGGACCAGAACAGTAGTCTGTTATTTAAGAGAGGACCAGAACAGTAGTCTGTTATAGTAGAGAGGACCAGAACAGTAGTCTGATGTTAAAGAAGAGAGGACCAGAACAGTAGTCTAATGTTATAGAAAAGAGGACCAGAACAGTAGTCTGTTATAGAAGAGAGGACCAGAACAGTAGTCTGTTATAGAAGAGAGGACCAGAACAGTAGTCTGTTATAGAAGAGAGGACCAGAACAGTAGTCTGTTATAGAAGAGAGGACCAGAACAGTAGTCTGTTATAGAACAGAGGACCAGAACAGTAGTCTAATGTTATAGTAGAGAGGACCAGAACAGTAGTCTGTTATAGAAGAGAGGACCAGAACAGTAGTCTGTTATAGAAGAGAGGACCAGAACAGTATTCTGTTATAGAAGAGAGGACCAGAACAGTAGTCTAATGTTATAGAAGAGAGGACCAGAACAGTAGTTTAATGTTATAGAAGAGAGGACCAGAACAGTAGTCTGTTATAGAAGAGAGGACCAGAACAGTAGTCTAATGTTATAGAAGAGAGGACCAGAACAGTAGTCTGTTATAGAAGAGAGGACCAGAACAGTAGTCTGTTATAGAAGAGAGGACCAGAACAGTAGTCTGTTATAGAAGAGAGGACCAGAACAGTAGTCTAATGTTATAGAAGAGAGGACCAGAACAGTAGTCTAATGTTATAGAAGAGAGGACCAGAACAGTAGTCTGTTATAGAAGAGAGGGCCAGAACAGTAGTCTGTTATAGAAGAGAGGACCAGAACAGTAGTCTGTTATAGAAGAGAGGACCAGAACAGTAGTCTAATGTTATAGAAGAGAGGACCAGAACAGTAGTCTAATGTTATAGAAGAGAGGACCAGAACAGTAGTCTGTTATAGAAGAGAGGACCAGAACAGTAGTCTAATGTTATAGAAGAGAGGACCAGAACAGTAGTCTGTTATAGAAGAGAGGACCAGAACAGTAGTCTGTTATAGAAGAGAGGACCAGAACAGTAGTCTGTTATAGAAGAGAGGACCAGAACAGTAGTCTGTTATAGAAGAGACGGCCAGAACAGTAGTCTGTTATAGAAGAGAGGACCAGAACAGTAGTCTGTTATAGAAGAGAGGACCAGAACAGTAGTCTAATGTTATAGAAGAGAGGACCACAACAGTAGTCTAATGTTATAGAAGAGAGGACCAGAACAGTAGTCTGTTATAGTAGAGAGGACCAGAACAGTAGTCTGTTCTAGAAGAGAGGACCAGAACAGTAGTCTGTTATAGAAGAGAGGACCAGAACAGTAGTCTGTTATTTAAGAGAGGACCAGAACAGTAGTCTGTTATAGTAGAGAGGACCAGAACAGTAGTCTGATGTTAAAGAAGAGAGGACCAGAACAGTAGTCTAATGTTATAGAAAAGAGGACCAGAACAGTAGTCTGTTATAGAAGAGAGGACCAGAACAGTAGTCTGTTATAGAAGAGAGGACCAGAACAGTAGTCTGTTATAGAAGAGAGGACCAGAACAGTAGTCTGTTATAGAAGAGAGGACCAGAACAGTAGTCTGTTATAGAACAGAGGACCAGAACAGTAGTCTAATGTTATAGTAGAGAGGACCAGAACAGTAGTCTGTTATAGAAGAGAGGACCAGAACAGTAGTCTGTTATAGAAGAGAGGACCAGAACAGTATTCTGTTATAGAAGAGAGGACCAGAACAGTAGTCTAATGTTATAGAAGAGAGGACCAGAACAGTAGTTTAATGTTATAGAAGAGAGGACCAGAACAGTAGTCTGTTATAGAAGAGAGGACCAGAACTAGTAGTCTAATGTTATAGAAGAGAGGACCAGAACAGTAGTCTGTTATAGAAGAGAGGACCAGAACAGTAGTCTGTTATAGAAGAGAGGACCAGAACAGTAGTCTGTTATAGAAGAGAGGACCAGAACAGTAGTCTAATGTTATAGAAGAGAGGACCAGAACAGTAGTCTAATGTTATAGAAGAGAGGACCAGAACAGTAGTCTGTTATAGAAGAGAGGGCCAGAACAGTAGTCTGTTATAGAAGAGAGGACCAGAACAGTAGTCTGTTATAGAAGAGAGGACCAGAACAGTAGTCTAATGTTATAGAAGAGAGGACCAGAACAGTAGTCTAATGTTATAGAAGAGAGGACCAGAACAGTAGTCTGTTATAGAAGAGAGGACCAGAACAGTAGTCTAATGTTATAGAAGAGAGGACCAGAACAGTAGTCTGTTATAGAAGAGAGGACCAGAACAGTAGTCTGTTATAGAAGAGAGGACCAGAACAGTAGTCTGTTATAGAAGAGAGGACCAGAACAGTAGTCTGTTATAGAAGAGACGGCCAGAACAGTAGTCTGTTATAGAAGAGAGGACCAGAACAGTAGTCTGTTATAGAAGAGAGGACCAGAACAGTAGTCTAATGTTATAGAAGAGAGGACCACAACAGTAGTCTAATGTTATAGAAGAGAGGACCAGAACAGTAGTCTGTTATAGTAGAGAGGACCAGAACAGTAGTCTGTTCTAGAAGAGAGGACCAGAACAGTAGTCTGTTATAGAAGAGAGGACCAGAACAGTAGTCTAATGTTATAGAAGAGAGGACCAGAACAGTAGTCTGTTATAGAAGAGAGGACCAGAACAGTAGTCTGTTATAGAAGAGAGGACCAGAACAGTAGTCTGTTATAGAAGAGAGGACCAGAACAGTAGTCTAATGTTATAGAAGAGAGGACCAGAACAGTAGTCTGTTATAGAAGAGAGGACCAGAACAGTAGTCTGTTATAGAAGAGAGGACCAGAACAGTAGTCTGTTATAGAAGAGAGGACCAGAACAGTAGTCTGTTATAGAAGAGAGGACCAGAACAGTAGTCTGTTATAGAAGAGAGGACCAGAACAGTAGTCTGTTATTTAAGAGATGACCAGAACAGTAGTCTAATGTTATAGAAGAGAGGACCAGAACAGTAGTCTGTTATAGAAGAGAGGACCAGAACAGTAGTCTGTTATAGAAGAGAGGACCAGAACAGTAGTCTAATGTTATAGAAGAGAGGACCAGAACAGTAGTCTGTTATTTAAGAGAGGACCAGAACAGTAGTCTGTTATAGAAGAGAGGACCAGAACAGTAGTCTGTTATAGTAGAGAGGACCAGAACAGTAGTCTGTTATAGAAGAGAAGACCAGAACAGTAGTCTGTTATAGTAGAGAGGACCAGAACAGTAGTCTAATGTTATAGAAGAGATGACCAGAACAGTAGTCTGTTATAGAAGAGAGGACCAGAACAGTAGTCTGTTATAGAAGAGAGGACCAGTACAGTAGTCTGTTATAGAAGAGAGGACCAGAACAGTAGTCTGTTATTTAAGAGAGGACCAGAACAATAGTCTAATGTTATAGAAGAGAGGACCAGAACAGTAGTCTGTTATAGAAGAGAGGACCAGAACAGTAGTCTAATGTTATAGAAGAGAGGACCAGAACAGTAGTCTAATGTTATAGAAGAGAGGACCAGAACAGTAGTCTGTTATAGAAGAGAGAACCAGAACAGTAGTCTGTTATAGAAGAGAGGACCAGAACAGTAGTCTGTTATAGAAGAGAGGACCAGAACAGTAGTCTGTTATAGAAGAGAGAACCAGAACAGTAGTCTGTTATAGAAGAGAGGACCAGAACAGTAGTCTGTTATAGAAGAGAGGACCAGAACAGTAGTCTGTTATTTAAGAGAGGACCAGAACAGTAGTCTAATGTTATAGAAGAGAGGACCAGAACAGTAGTCTGTTATAGAAGAGAGGACCAGAACAGTAGTCTAATGTTATAGAAGAGAGGACCAGAACAGTAGTCTGTTATAGTAGAGAGGACCAGAACAGTAGTCTGTTATAGAAGAGAGGACCAGAACAGTAGTCTAATGTTATAGAAGAGAGGACCAGAACAGTAGTCTAATGTTATAGAAGAGAGGACCAGAACAGTAGTCCGTTATAGAAGAGAGGACCAGAACAGTAGTCTGTTATAGTAGAGAGGACCAGAACAGTAGTCTAATGTTATAGAAGAGAGGACCAGAACAGTAGTCTGTTATAGAAGAGAGGACCAGAACAGTAGTCTGTTATAGAAGAGAGGACCAGAACAGTAGTCTGTTATAGAAGAGAGGACCAGAACAGTAGTCTAATGTTATAGAAGAGAGGACCAGAACAGTAGTCTAATGTTATAGAAGAGAGGACCAGAACAGTAGTCTAATGTTATAGAAGAGAGGACCAGAACAGTAGTCTAATGTTATAGAAGAGAGGACCAGAACAGTAGTCTGTTATAGAAGAGAGGACCAGAACAGTAGTCTGTTATAGAAGAGAGGACCAGAACAGTAGTCTAATGTTATAGAAGAGAGGACCACAACAGTAGTCTAATGTTATAGAAGAGAGGACCAGAACAGTAGTCTGTTATAGTAGAGAGGACCAGAACAGTAGTCTGTTCTAGAAGAGAGGACCAGAACAGTAGTCTGTTATAGAAGAGAGGACCAGAACAGTAGTCTAATGTTATAGAAGAGAGGACCAGAACAGTAGTCTGTTATAGAAGAGAGGACCAGAACAGTAGTCTGTTATAGAAGAGAGGACCAGAACAGTAGTCTGTTATAGAAGAGAGGACCAGAACAGTAGTCTAATGTTATAGAAGAGAGGACCAGAACAGTAGTCTGTTATAGAAGAGAGGACCAGAACAGTAGTCTGTTATAGAAGAGAGGACCAGAACAGTAGTCTGTTATAGAAGAGAGGACCAGAACAGTAGTCTGTTATAGAAGAGAGGACCAGAACAGTAGTCTGTTATAGAAGAGAGGACCAGAACAGTAGTCTGTTATTTAAGAGATGACCAGAACAGTAGTCTAATGTTATAGAAGAGAGGACCAGAACAGTAGTCTGTTATAGAAGAGAGGACCAGAACAGTAGTCTGTTATAGAAGAGAGGACCAGAACAGTAGTCTAATGTTATAGAAGAGAGGACCAGAACAGTAGTCTGTTATTTAAGAGAGGACCAGAACAGTAGTCTGTTATAGAAGAGAGGACCAGAACAGTAGTCTGTTATAGTAGAGAGGACCAGAACAGTAGTCTGTTATAGAAGAGAAGACCAGAACAGTAGTCTGTTATAGTAGAGAGGACCAGAACAGTAGTCTAATGTTATAGAAGAGATGACCAGAACAGTAGTCTGTTATAGAAGAGAGGACCAGAACAGTAGTCTGTTATAGAAGAGAGGACCAGTACAGTAGTCTGTTATAGAAGAGAGGACCAGAACAGTAGTCTGTTATTTAAGAGAGGACCAGAACAATAGTCTAATGTTATAGAAGAGAGGACCAGAACAGTAGTCTGTTATAGAAGAGAGGACCAGAACAGTAGTCTAATGTTATAGAAGAGAGGACCAGAACAGTAGTCTAATGTTATAGAAGAGAGGACCAGAACAGTAGTCTGTTATAGAAGAGAGAACCAGAACAGTAGTCTGTTATAGAAGAGAGGACCAGAACAGTAGTCTGTTATAGAAGAGAGGACCAGAACAGTAGTCTGTTATAGAAGAGAGAACCAGAACAGTAGTCTGTTATAGAAGAGAGGACCAGAACAGTAGTCTGTTATAGAAGAGAGGACCAGAACAGTAGTCTGTTATTTAAGAGAGGACCAGAACAGTAGTCTAATGTTATAGAAGAGAGGACCAGAACAGTAGTCTGTTATAGAAGAGAGGACCAGAACAGTAGTCTAATGTTATAGAAGAGAGGACCAGAACAGTAGTCTGTTATAGTAGAGAGGACCAGAACAGTAGTCTGTTATAGAAGAGAGGACCAGAACAGTAGTCTAATGTTATAGAAGAGAGGACCAGAACAGTAGTCTAATGTTATAGAAGAGAGGACCAGAACAGTAGTCCGTTATAGAAGAGAGGACCAGAACAGTAGTCTGTTATAGTAGAGAGGACCAGAACAGTAGTCTAATGTTATAGAAGAGAGGACCAGAACAGTAGTCTGTTATAGAAGAGAGGACCAGAACAGTAGTCTGTTATAGAAGAGAGGACCAGAACAGTAGTCTGTTATAGAAGAGAGGACCAGAACAGTAGTCTAATGTTATAGAAGAGAGGACCAGAACAGTAGTCTAATGTTATAGAAGAGAGGACCAGAACAGTAGTCTAATGTTATAGAAGAGAGGACCAGAACAGTAGTCTAATGTTATAGAAGAGAGGACCAGAACAGTAGTCTGTTATAGAAGAGAGGACCAGAACAGTAGTCTATTATAGAAGAGAGGACCAGAACAGTAGTCTAATGTTATAGAAGAGAGGACCAGAACAGTAGTCTGTTATAGAAGAGATGACCAGAACAGTAGTCCACAGGTACACCTCCAGTTGACTCAAATGATGTCAATTAGCCTATCAGAAGCTTCTAAAGCCATGACATAATTTTCTGGAATTTTCCAAGCTGTTTAAAGGCACAGTCAACTTAGTGAATGTAAACTTCTGACCCACTGGAATTGTGATACAGGGAATTATAAGTGAAATAATCTGTCTGTCAACAATTGTTGGAAAAATGACTTGTGTCATGCACAAAGTAGATGTGCTAACCGACTTGCCAAAACTATAGTTTGTCAACAAGAAATGAGTGGAGTGGTTGAAAAAGGAGTTTTAATGACTCCATCCTAACTGTATGTAAACTTCCGACTTCAACTGTACATATTAACTCAACATGTACCAGTTCCCCCCTGTATATTGCCTCGCTATTGTTATTTACTCATTAATTATTTATTTTCCTTATCTCTTACTTTTTTGGGGGGGTATTTTCTTAAAACTGCACTGTTGGTTAAGGGCTTGTAAGTAAGCATTTCACTATAAGGTCTACACCTGTTCGGCGCATGTGACAAATAACATTTGGTTTGATTTGAGAGAGAGAAAGAGAAAG